>NW_026000142.1:67307-74224 GCF_001458135.2 Marmota marmota marmota
TGCATGGAAATGGAAGGAGACCCTCATTGTTATACAAAATTACATATAAGAGGATGTGAGAGGAAAGGGGGAAAAAAAACAAGGGAGAGAAATGAATTACAGTAGATGAGGTAGAGAGAGTAGATGGGAGGGGAGGGGAGGGAGGATAGTAGAGGATATGAAAGGTAGCAGAATATAACAGTCACTAGTATGGCAATATGTAAAAACGTGGATGTGTAACCGATGTGATTCTGCAATCTGTATATGGGGTAAAAATGGGAGTTCATAACCCACTTGAATCAAATGTATGAAATATGATATGTCAAGAGCTTTGTAATGTTTTGAACAACCAATAATAAAAAAATAAAATAAAATTCAAAAAAAGAAAAAAAAAGGTCCTTCCTGGCAAAGTGTGACCCCAATTCATTTGTCCCTTAGACAGTGAAACATGAGACTGCTTGGACCCTGATGCCCCTTGCTGCTAAATACACTCAGCACAGTGACTCCCAGCAGATTTTAGGCTGCATCTGAAGTCCCAAGTGGGGACTGATCATGGTGGGTTGCAAGAAGTTTAGTGAACAATGTATCAGACGTTGTTCTGGCTTGGCTTCACTATTAGATGCATCCTCAAAGTGGAAATGAGGATTTTATTTAAATTCAAGCATATCATATTCCTGAAATAATAGAAATCTGTAATCTTCCAGCTTTTTCTCCCCAAAGCAGTACAAGACTCTTATCAAGGCATGTAGTTGTCCATACCCAGCTTTTAAACATCTGTCTCTCTGGCCTCTGGACATTTCCTAATAGTCTAAAATCTATATTAATTTTTTAAAGGACAACATTATGAAGAGACACTCACATTCTCTCGTGATTTACAGCTCTCTCCCTCCTTCACTACTTCTTTTTCTGGGCAAGAATCACGAATATGAACAATATTTAAGAAAAAAATTATTACATTTTGTGATCAAGATAAACGGTTTAAATTTTTCAAACATTACAAAAGTTCATACAATAAAAGCAAAGGCTTCTTTCACACTCACTGACCTCCCACTCTCTGTCACCCCAAATTTCTCCTCTTAAAGTCACTAGTTTTCTGTTTGTGTCCAGATTGTTTTTATGTGTATTCACACAGATATATAATATATATAATGCCCATACTCTTTTTTAAAATTCTTTTTAGTTGTTGATGGAACTTTATTTTTTTATTTCTTTCTAGGTGGTGCTAAGAATCAAACCCAGTGCCTTGCACATGGTAGGCAAGTGCTTTACCACTGAGCCACAATCTCAGTCCCCCATACTCTTTATACAGAAGAATTACACCATATTGCCTTCGGCATTCCCTTGAATGGTGTTTTGCTATCAATGGTATAGGAGTAACTGGACTGATGTGTTTTGCCACCTATTATACAATGTCCAACTCTAAACAATGAGGGGGGAAAAGGTCCAGAGTCAATAGCTAATTTCTAAAGTTTGAGGAGCCAGTTTCAAATGAAACCAGAACTTGAATTTAGGACTTTAGAATTCACTTGTCCTACTCATTCAATAACAGTAAACCCCTTTCACCTCACTGATGCACTCTGGCCTTTCATCCAAGTCCATCTGGCCTATTGCCAGGGTCTTTTTGCTTGCTGACAAACAGTGGTCTCAGGGATTAGAGATGGAGGAGACTACAGGTTCTTTTCCCATAATCTCACTGCCAGGTGGAACAGTCCAACAAACACAACGTTCAAGTCAAATCTGTTACCACAAATGATTACTACCAAGGAGGCATGGAAAACATCGTACCATCTGTTCCGCAAACTCAGTGAAGTCTCAGCTCTATCATTTTAGGTATTTCCACATATACTCCACAAAAAGATTCAGTCCAAGACAGAGACCTACATGGAGAATTCACTCACCTTAGGTCAGAAAGCAGAGTCTTCTTGGGTTAGTCATGTGGACATAGCACATAGCAGTGTTCTAGGTCCAAGACCCCCTGGGATGTTGACTTCCTCACCCTCGTTCTTCTTCAGGGCAGAGCTGGAGCTGCCTAATGCTGTATGTTTGGCAATCCACTTAGTTGGAATGTAACTGGCTTCACAATGAATAATTATTTCTATCTCATGTGCTAATGAGAACTCTCCAGGCACAGATTTAGAAAGTGGCACTTGATGGGGTGGCCCCAAAGTTTGGAAGTTTGTAATGTTAATTTACCATGCTGACAATCTGAATTACTAGTTATGATATTCAAATAATTACTATTTCTAAGGTTTAAAGTTAATGTAAACACACACACACACACACACACACACACTTCTCTGCTTAAAGTGAAGAATTTTAAAACAAATTATAGATAACAAGGCATCCTAATCAATTGTCTAAGAATATGCCTCTTTCCTTACCCCATTCTTCATGCCAGGCGACCGAGTGGCAAACACAGAGATAAGGAACTTGAACTCTGGAGTCACTTGACCTGAGTCCATATGGAGACATTGTGTTTATAACTATGGATCCGCCAGAGAGTTATTAGTTAACCTCTCTGAACCTTGTTTTCTTCTTTGTATAGTGAGGTTGACAAGGAGCCATGTGATGAGGCAGGCAAAACACTGAGCTCATAGTCCGATTATCACGATTTCATCATCTGTTTGTGTTCCTTCTTCCAAGTTTCTTTCTCCCAAGTTTCTCCATCCACCTCCTCCGATCCACTCATTTAGTCATATTGATTGAAATAATTTTTTAAGCATAGAGTGGAAAGCACTGGAGGATCCAGTGGTCAATGGGCAGGGTCTCTTCCCACAGAAGCCCTCAGCCTCGAGGTGGTTCAGACTTCACCCAGGCTGATCTTGGTGGAATTCTATAATGTGTCAAGCACGGTGCTGAGCACTTTACATTTATTATCACTCTTGGTTTTAAGCCACCTACAAAGCTGATGCCCTTTTACAGAAGGTGAATCTGAAACTTTAACAAGCTAAGTGCCTAACTAAAGCTAGTCCAAACCCAGGAAGCTTGACACTCAAACCTGTATCACACCCCTTGGGTCCTCAGCTCTGTAAGCCCTCCTTCTCCCAAGTCACCGTGGAACTAACATCCAGTCCCTCCTATGCTTGCATTCTTAGAATTATCGATCTTAGGGCTGAGGGTATAGGTCAGTGGTACGGCACATGCCTAGCCTGTGTGAGACCCTGGCTTTGATCCCCAGAAATATAAAAAAATATTAAATAAGTAAATAACTCATCTTAAAGAGAATAGTCTTATTTTTACAACTCCAGATGTTAATGTGCTTTTAGCATCCCCCTTCTTCCATAGCTTTAATAGATGCATCATTGTGGAGGCCGCACAGATTTTGGAGCCAGACTGTTGGACTCAGCCACTTAATCTGCTGTGTGACCTAAGGCAAATCTCACAACCACTCTGTGCCTTAGTTTTCTCATGTGCAAAATAAGGGGTAATGCTATGTAACTAAGAGGTTATTCTGAGAATTGAAAAGTTAACATAAATAAGGTTATAAGCACACACTCAGCACATAATTAAGTGGTGCACAAGTGAAAGGCTTCATTATTCATCTTATATAATGTATTCATACTATACTTATGTATCACAGATCAAGGATCACCTTATCCTTCTTTATATCCTTAAGTCTAGACAATCTCAATCTTTCAAAAAAATGGGTGTTTTTTTTTTTTTTTACTCACTTGAATGCAACAGGACTACTATTTCTTTTTGTTGATAAATAAAAATAAGATCACACCAGAAAATGACACTTTGCCTAAACTCCACGTCTTTCCCTTCTTCAGCCATTTTCCTCCAACTCAGTCATCTTTAGAAAAGGGGAAAGTGTATTCCTCACCTGGGAGTAACTGAAATCCTAGAAACAAGGGTCAAGGAAAATTTTGAAAGTCTCCTAAGAAAACTTTTTTTTTTTTCCATTCTCATCTTCTGGTTTCCTATTTCTTTTCCTCCTCTTCTCCTGACTTTTCTTTATCCCACCAACGTTGGAGACAGATACTGTTATTCACAGTCCAAGTCCTGGAACTGGACACCCCTGACGTTCAGCTCTCTGATGTCGTTTATGGACATTGGAAGGCAAGGTCCTATGCCCCAAATCTCAGAGAAGAATGAGATTAAGATCTTGGCTTCGAGTTATTTTCTCTCCTCCTCAGTGTCTCCAGAGAGATTCTGCTCATCTCATCTCAGGTCTTGCCTGCCAGAAACCCCAAGTTTGGGGCTATGAATTTTAGCTTCCCACCCTCCCCGGCTCCTTCAGCCCTCCTTCAGTCCAGAACCGAGGTTAAATTCCAAGGTTTTTAGGAGCAAACTCAGTGCATCTGTCCAGGATCCGGTGCGTTCTTGCCAAAGCTGCCAAGAGAACCACAACCCTGAACTGGCTGATCCTGAACTGGCGGATCCTGTCTCCCTCTCTGTCACTGAAACCTGGAGTGGAGATGGGGAAAGGAACAGCGCGCGGAAGGGTGGCTTCGGAACCGAGCAAGAGTTTCTTGAACCCCCACGAATAAAGGTTTCCTTGAACTCTGCTCGTAAAGGTGACTTTGAACCTGGGCGGCGAGGCGCGGAGCCCGCAGCACCTGACAGCGCACCCCGTACAGCGCACCTCCCCCAGGACCGGCGGGCAGGCGGGGTCCAGCAGGCGCCAATCACCGTCTGTGACCGAGCCTGCCCGCGGCACCCTGCGCAAATCCGCGGCGCCCGCTGGTCGCCACTGGGCACCCCGAGACCATGGGGAAGCTCGTGGTGCTGACCCTGCTGGGGGCCAGCCTGGCCTTGATCGGGGAGCGCTTACTGGCATTTAGGTGAGTGGCTATCTCGACCGGGGCGCCTTTGGCTCTCTTTCTCTGGTGGTCCAAGTTAGGTCAAGGGCGGCCCCGATGGCAGGCGCAGGTTTGAAACCTCACTCCTCAATCCCATCCAGTGCTCCGAGAATCACTTCTGTGAAAAGTGAGCTGTCTGTCTTTCCCAGGGCGATGGGGCAGAAACGCCCACATCTGTTTTCTGAAGACCACGTCCTGCTTTCCCAGGTCACCCTCAACACTCTGCTTGTGGAAAAGCAAACCCCTGGGGGACGCACCCGGACTTGGGGGAGGGGACAGGCCACCAGCTGCCTCTTTAGTGCTGACACAGTCATTGGACACCTGAGTGAACATTGAGAAGTACTAAGTTACAGGGCCTATCCCGGGTTCCAAGAGCGAGATCAACAGCACAGAAGAGTTGGAACACCTGCAGGTGGTAACTGGCATTTTGGAGGGATATGACCTTTTGAAGTGGAAGAACTCCAGGTGTTCCCTATTTCTCCAAGGTCTCAGGGAGTCAGCATTGGGCTCGAAAGAATTTTCAAGTAGTGACACGACGTATATGTTCCTGAATGGATCTAAATCCTCTGCTTGCCTTCAGCTGTCTTTGGATTTTTTGTTTGTTTGTTTTTTGTTTTGTTTTGTTTTCATTTCTTTTCCTAAGTAGTAGTTGTTCTTCTCAGAAGTTCACGTTCACAATCTATTGAGATGTCTGGTGCCTGTTGGCGATACTTTCTAGTTTAGCTGAAGTGTTTATTGTTACATTTATTTCCAGAGTAAACAAATGATGGAATCATAAAATTACAATAAAGTCTATTTAAGGGTTTTTTGTTTTGTCTGCTGTTTGCTTTTTTTTTTTTTTTTTTTTTTTTTTGGTTGATTTTTGTTTTTCTTCTGGGTGGTGCTGGGTAGAGTTAGGCAGCACTCTACCACTGAGCTATACCACCAACCCTAAGGGGTATGTTTTGTAAGTGATTAAAAGGTAAGTGTAGTCTTCCCAAATATTACTTAGTATTAAAAGATAAGCCAAGTGTAGTCTTTCCAAATATTATTTAGTAAAATACATAATATTTAGAAGAATGCTTCACTGTGGAAATAGGAACACAGGACCCCAAAATAATTTGGCCAATTGTTTAAATGGCGGTCAGCTGAATAAATTTACAATTTTGCAAACTAAGTCAGTATAAGCTTAAAAATAATATGATGAAAGTGAAAGTATGAGGTTTAACTCTTCAGAGACAAATTATGTAGAAATTATGGAAGCATTTGGTAGAGGCCGGGGGTGGGGGTGGAGATCCAAAAATGCATGACCATAAAGGACGAAGGGCAGAAATGCAGACAATTATAATAGATAATACTTTAGAAAATTAAATAATACAACTTTGTGCACTTAAATTAATAATATCATTCAGTTACTCATACCATTCAATCGTGTCTTTTATTTGGACAGCAAGTATTTACCATGTGTAATCATGTTTAGTCTTTCAGCAATAACAGTAAAGTTAGCTGATGGGGCACATTACTCATATAAAGCCCATGTTAGGGAAAGACATAAATAAAAGGAGTTGCCTACTTGTTTGTTATGTCATTCATAAACTAGCACGAAGAGTCAACCACTCTTGAAGTACCTTGACTTCTGTATTGGGTTTTGTTTTCTACAGAGAAAGAATTAATGCAACTCGAGAATTGGAACCTGTAGAACTCCAGAACTGCTATCTCATAGAGGGACTTGGTATGTATGTGACAGCACCTACAGGGGCTCGTACAGTTTCTTGGTCACCATCCACCTAACTGAGCCTGAAAAAAATGATTTGATTCACTTACTTTTTAGACACTCGTGATGTGGCTGCTGCATCACCCACTTTACCCAAGCTATACCATGCAAAGTCTCCAAAATACCAATATCTAGGACTTGTTCTCAGCCTGTTTCCTTAATGACATATCTCTTGTCATTTGAAGAATATATTTGACTATTCCCTGGCTGTTCTCTTGCTGATGTTCCCTCTTTCCCCTTGTGTGGTATTTTGTTCTCTTGCCTTTCTTCTGTTACCTGCCCTTAGTTTTTTTCTCTTTTCCTTCCTGTGCTACTCCCTCCCTCCCTCCCTCCTCTCCTTCCCTTTTCTATTCTTTCCTTTTTTTTTTTTTTTTTTTTTT
>NW_026000142.1:74240-79906 GCF_001458135.2 Marmota marmota marmota
TTTTTTTTTTCTGCCTCCCTCACTCTCCTTGATGAGAGTCTTATCTTCAGGTATTATTTCCTTCTACATTTACCGGCAAGTACCATGAGGAATTTGACTTAGCATTTACCCTGGAGAACCTCAGCCTACCTAGATGTCTTTCTTAAAAAAATTACTCTAAAATCCACAGTTAGATCCCCAACTTCTCAAACAGCAGGCCTTCTTTTCCCGTCAACTAAAGGGTAGCTATGCTTTTGACTCAATCTTCGAAGAAGTCTATTTTACATCTCTGTTGTTTCCCATCATGTCCCCACCCATAGCCAGATCATCTAGACTTCTGTGTGTGGTATCCCATCTTCAAGAGGCTTAGTTCAAAACCCAGGAACCATTCATTTCCCCCTTGTCCCTCAGGATGCCCATAAGACTCAGGGGCACGTGTCTCCTCTGTACCCCTACGGGGCTGATCTCATCTACTAGTCACCCTCATACTGTTTATTTGGGATCCAAGCCTCTAATTTTTCCTGACATGGCTACTGGAAAATAATTAAAAATCAGGATAGAATCTGCTCACCTCCCTGGGAACGTGTTCATTGCTTCTTTACCTTTAGTTACGAAAGCCTTCATCTCTGCTGCCTGAAATCAGCTACTCATGTCTTTCCTCTGAGTTCTCACAGCCTTCAGAGACTCTGATTCATTCACAGCATCTACCACATGCGTTATTTTGTAGCTAACACTACAAAACAAATACTCGCTTTCACTCTCGGCTTGCAAACCCCTAAGGTCAAGGACTGTGACTTATTTATTGGTATGTGACAGGAAAGTTTATTTTCTGATATGAATTTGTATTTTATTTTTCTTGCTATATGTATTTAAAAAACCAAAAATAAACAAAAAAAGGGGGATTCTTTTGGTTTGGGTTTTCTACTTCTCTTCCCACTGAATTTCTATAAAGGAGTCATCAGGACCTTGTTCTTCCCCATCTTAGAAGTGGTTGGTTTTGCCAGCCAAAAGGCATAATGAAAGACAAACCCCTTGCTGATATTTGATTTTGAGAACCTGAGCCTCTGAAGGGTTCTGATGAAAAGGGATGAGAATATGTGGCTTTCTTTGAGTAGCAGGGACTCCTGCCCCACTGTCTGACAGCATTCTGGAGAGGCGCAGGACCTCAGAAGGAGGGATACAAGGTATCCTTAGGGAGGCTAGACCAAAGACACTGTGCACAGCATGCAAGTGGCAGAATTGTCTAAATCAAAGGGTCCCCATAGTCCTGGCAGCGAGCAAACTTACTGCTTGATTTTAAGAACCACCACCAAGATCATTGCACAATCCTACCAGAGACCCAGTAATGCCTCACATTCAGTTTCCCATCAGCTTCTTGAAATAGAGGATCAGAGTTAGATTTAATTGTATTTGAAGAACAAAGAAATGTGACATTTACATACTTGTTTACTGTCTTGAGGAATAATAATCATACTTACTGCACATAAATCTCTCAAAAGACAGCAGCCTGCCGAGTTATTTAATGGGATAATTAGACTAGATGATTGCTAAGGTCTGGTCTGACTTTTAGATTGTAAAACTCTACCAAATTCCAGAAACTAAAACTGGAGTTAATATTGTGAGTCACAGGTCAGTGTTCTGATTATCCAAATATTTTGAAGAAAATGAGAAAATAATTGGAAGCTGGATAGAAGCAGCAGAAAAAAAATAATGTGGTGCTGCTTTTTATATCTACTGTATATATTTACATGTTATATTTGAAGAAATAGACAAGTTAGGCTGACCGTGGGTCATTTTTCACTAGGACAATACCCATATACATCTACAACTAAAAAGCTGGCTCATCAAAGGCTTGGAGCCTAAATGCACTCCATGGAATCCTCATCACTCATCTGTAGTGTAGGTGCTGCTGTCTACGCTGTACAGAATAGTAAATCGACACCTGGAAGAATTAGGCTACTTGCCCAAAAGTCCAGAACTAGAAGGTGACAGACCTAAAGTGGGAATCAGGATGGTTTTCTTCTGTGGCTTCATACTCAATGTCATGTGATGCTACGTGTCTTAGTGACTCACAACACATTTTGTAACAGAAGCTCCAAGAAAATGTTGCAGCAGAAGAAAACAGAAAATACTAGCAGCTGGAATATTACTAAATATAGGCTGACTGGGGATTGCACCCAGGGGTGCTTAACCACTGAGCCACATCCCCATCCCTTTTTTATATTTTGAGACAGGGTCTCTCTGAGGTGCTTAGAGTCTCCCTACAATGCCGAGGCTGGGCTTTGAACTGGCAATCCTCCTGCCTCAACCTCCTGAGCCTCTGGGATTATAGACGTGTGCCTCCATGCCCAGCTGAGACCCGATTCTGTCTTATTGACTCACAACACATTTTGTAACAGAAATGTTACAAAATTCTTTGATGGTAGTTTTTATGAAGTGGTGGAGAACTACTGATCAACTTTAGGTAGAATGTAGACAGGAATAACAGAGCTCAAGGAAGTACTAATATGTGTTTTTTCAAGACTAGACTTTGGAGGTTAATTTTATATATGGGAGAAACTCTTCCTTTTTTGTTTTCCTTCCCTAATATTCTTTCTTGGAGGAAAGACTGAAAGGTGAAATATTTCTTCCTCCAGAAAGTATACCCCATAGTTCTTTTTGTACTGTTGATCTTTTTGCGTCATGGCTTTGAAGGTCAAGGATTATTTTAATCAGGAAGTAACTTGACTGTCCTTGGCATCTGATCAAATGTTCACTTGAAATATAACAAGCTTTCTTAGGGCTGATGTGGGCAGTCTTTAATTTGGGGCCTCCCATCTTCCCTTCCACCTTTTTTCTCCTCTGTAGCCTCCCGTCTACAAGATTTGCTGTTACTCTATAGTGGATTCCATTTGTTTTCTTAGCCGGCTATCATAACATTCTCTCCAAACAGAGGAATAATAATTATAAAACTAAGTGATGATAAATTCTGCTGTGACCCTTTCTCAGGGTGCCTATAGGAAATGAGTAAAGACATGAAGAAGATTAAAGATCATGCCAAGTCGTGGTAGGATTGATAGCTTAGAAAACAGTGGGTACCCTACTGTTCATAAGACAGATTTTTTTGGCTTAGCAGTGGGGTTTTAATGATGGTTGTGTGCAGATTAATGAGTGTGTGGGGAGAACTCAGAGGAGACTGTTCTGGAGCTCTTACTCCCACAGGAGCCCCTGTTGCTCATAGGAACTGGGCCCATCATGCAGATGCAGCATAGGCAGGGCTAAGGAGGGTGGTAGTTGATGAACTGGTAATTTTTTTATACTTCTGAATGCAGAGCACCAACTTCCTTGTGCTCTGGAAGGAGCGCAATACCTCCAAAAACTGAGTTATTGAAGTAGACTTATGTTGTCTTCGGAGATATGTGAAGTGGTGTTTGGAAGAGAAAAGGAGCCCAACCAGAGAGCACACGACTTGGAATATCTTGTACAGTGGCTTCTTGACTTATGATGCAGGTTAAGGCTTGAGAAACCTATTGGAAATATCCCAAGTCCAACATGCATTCCATACACCAATCCACTGAATGTCTTGTGTTCGCTACACAGTACCCCATGCAATGTCAATTGTTTCCCCTCATGACCCAGTGACTGAGGGGGAGCTGCAGCTCACTGCCACAGCCCAACTTGGAGAGACAGCTGAGGAAAATCTCAGAATTCAAAATCCAAAGTAAGGTTTCTATTGAACACTTATCCCTTGTGCACCATTTGTTAATTCAAACTATTATTAAATTGGGCATCATCTGCATTTAGAAAATAACATTCCCTTGAAGTTGAACTTCAAAATGAGAAAAAAAATTCAAAAAAACCTATAAATGTTTATTTTGTTTATTAAGCCAACCAATTTTTATTGAAAGCGTCTATATTGGAAAAGGTGGGTATTGTGTCAGATGGAAAGATACAACACTGAATAAAATACAGTACTTGCTTCTAGGAAGTTTTCTGTCTAGTAGGAAATTAACAAATGAATACAGGGTAGTTGCCTCGTGTGAGAAACGTCATAGTGGAGGTGGTCACCGGTGTCCATTTTAGTACATAAAGTGGATGTATTAGTAAGTAAAAATGGAAACCAGGAAAATTTGGGAAGGATGAGGGACTGCCTCCCATGCCCCTTCTAAGAGCCTGCGATCTTGGCCCAGAGGCGGGGGTGATGTGGGAAGGGAGAGCAGCCTGTGCCCAGGTATGTAGGTGGCTCTGGCCCATCTCACTAGCACAGAGGTGCCACAGCACAGCTGGAATGCAGAGATGATGGCAGGAGCTGGGAGAACTGAGACGGGGTCCCAGATGTGGGGGATTGAGATCTAGATCAAGGAGCTCGTGATTTGTACTGCTTCTTTATGGGGCCTCTGGAAGTTTTCAGGCAGGGAAATGACAAGGTCAACTTTGCAATTTAGAAATATGACTATCAGCTACACAGAGAATGGGTGTATGGAACACAGCCAAACTATTGCGAAGCTATTGTACCAACCAGGAGGAAGGGTGGGGAGAAATTGGGGGAAGGGGGAGCCCTCCCCTTACTATCAAAAAAAATATATAAACTCCAAAGGCATACCCTTAGTGACCCACCTCCTCCAGCCATACCCTACCTGACCACAGTTACCACCCAGTTAATCCCTATCAGGGGATTAATCCACTGATCAGATTAAGGCTCTCATAAACCAATCATTTCACTCTGAACTTTCTTGTGTTTTTTCACACATGAGCTTTTAGGGACGCCTTGTATCACCATAACAGGTATTAAGGAAAAGGGAGGCATCAAAGATTGCTTCACATTTTCTGCTTTGGGTACTTGAGACAGACGTGCCATTCATTGGCATTAAAAAAAAACAAGCAACAACAAACAGTTAAATGGAACTTATTCCAAATCATTTTGAAACCTGTTGAATAAAAAAAAAAAAGAAAAGAAAAGAGAAATATTCAACATACAAATGACCACAGAACTTTACAGAATGGTTTGGACTTGATGGACTTGATGAACTAGATGTAGAGATAAGAGAACCAAGAGCATGTGGTGGGTGGAAGTTGAAGCCATGGGACTGGAGTGAACTATGCAAATAGCATGTGTGCTCTGCCATGAGAAAGAATCAAAGATCCTGGATACTTAGGAAAGAGGTGGGGAGGAGATTAAGGTGAAACAAACCAAGTAGGGGTATGTGATGATGCCAAAGAAACCCTAGAAAAGTAAATAATCTGTGATTTTTAAAATTTGACTTTTTTTTTTTAAATTAGGGATTAACCCTAGGGTGCTTAACCACTGAACCACAACCCAGCCCTTTTTTATTTTTTTTTTATTTTGAGACAGGATCTTTCTAAGTTGCTTAGGACCTCACTAAATTGCTGGGACTGTCTTTGAACTTCCAATCATTCTGTCTCAGCCTCTGGGATTACAGATATGCACCACCATGCCTGGCTTAAAATTCCTTTGTTTTTATGTTCTGGATTCTCCCAATGTCTATGTCATTCCATGTGAAATAGCACTAAATCTTCCAGGCACCAAGATACTATGTACAGGTAAATCTTGATTAACCAGCATTTTTAGGGAATGGAAAGATCTAGTTAATTTATTTTTCATATTTCTAATTGGGGATTAGTTTTGACCTTCAGTATAGTGAATAAACTTAAATCTTTCTTTTCTAGTTTTCAATGCCTATTACTCA
>NW_026000142.1:79928-107831 GCF_001458135.2 Marmota marmota marmota
CATTTTTTTTTTTTGGTTTCGTCCCACTTTCATTGCCTAGATTCTCCCCATTCTCCTTCAATTGCCAAGTGACAACCTAGTAATCCATTTCCCTAGGTAACCTTTTTCCACAAGTTCTAATCTCTGTTTATCAAACCACCTGAAAACCTAGTGACATAAAAAAAAACAGTTATTTCACTATGACTATAATTCATAGTTTTATTATGGTTCTGGGTATTGAACCCAAGACATTGCTTAAGTTAGCGAAGTGCTCTACTCCCTGAGCTATACCCCAGCCCTATGACTGCAGTTTGGACAGGACTTGATGGGGACATTTCACCTGCTCTATTTGCATCCACGAAGGCAACTCAAGAGCTGGGAACAGGAGTCCTCTGGGGCTCCTGTGATATCTCTCTCTCCACCTTGTGTGGTTTCTCTGCATTCTTTCCTCTGTAGCTTTAGAATAAACATATTTCTTACATTTCAGTTCAGGGATCCCAAGATGCCTTAGGAGAGAAAGAGATAGAATTGATAGACATACAGATACAGAAAGACCATGAGTGTGTGTGCCCTTGGGCAGCTACGGCTAGGATACTTGGCCTTGGATATGGCATTATATTTGCTTCATTTTGTTTGTAAAGGCAATTACAAAGGTCTGCCTAGGCTCCAGGGGAGAGATGATAGATCTTATCTCTTAGTGGAAGAGGGTGTACCTCACGCTTTTAAGAACATATGCCCATGGTACACATTGATTCTGATATTTGTAGAATATAGTTCACCAACCTAGATGCCCATTGCCTTCTGTATCAGTCCTGCTTGCTTAGGACCAGGTCTTGAGTGGATCTATCTCCCTACCATAAACCATGCCAGCCCCTTTTTCATCTTGTTCTCAACCAAAATTTCTATCTTATATGCTTCTTTCCATGGGAAAAAAAAAGCTCAAGAGCAGTTCTCAATGAGATATCTGATTAAATTCTTTCAAATTCATTTATACTCAATAGTTTATCCTAAGACCTATAGCTGTTTATAACAGAAAACAATTATTTAGTAATTTCTCAATATGCTGTATAATGATAGATTTTGGGGAACTCAACAAGCTCAAAGAGGAGGAATGCTTCAGAGAGAGGCCTATAACAGAACTTCTCAATTATGACTTTCCAGATTTTATCATTCAGTCTGTAGACAAGCCTTCTATGTGGAATAAAGCCGAATCTCTCAGGACATAGCCTGAAAATTGTTATTTCAAAGATAAATCTAAGATAGAAATTTATTTTCTAGTTATTTACCTTTTATCTTGAAAATTAGTTCTAAAAAAAGAATGTAGTATTTGAGGAGTCTGACTCAGGCGTTCTTCTACAGTAGCATGCCTGTGGGATTCCTGAAAGTTAAAACTATATTAGAGTTTCCCAAGTAAATGGTTGAAAAGTCAGTGTACTTTCTAAAAGACATTCAAAGTTTGGACTAAGAGATTTATTTTTAAACCTTCATATATGCATCTTTCTGATTTTTTTTTTCTTTTCTTTTCTTTACAGAAAATGGCTCTGAAGATATTGATATACTTCCTAGTGGGCTGGCTTTTATCTCCAATGTGAGTATATCCAGGCTGTTCTGATGCTCACATCAATAGTTGTATAGACAGTGCATTAATGTTGTCAGCTAGGGCTGCCAGATGGACCCCATACTCACATCCCGCCTCTGGGTAGACAAGTCAACTAAAAAAAGCCCAAATAGGAATCTGGAGGGCTAATTAGAACACCACAGGAATGCCCAGCTTTGACTGCCCCATGCAGGGCAGTTCCCTGTGGTCAGCTGCACACTCACTACGATCTCAATAAATGTGTATTGATTTCCATTTGATTCCCAGGCTGATCTTCAGATCTGTCCTGTTGCTGACCGTCTCCATCATTGCCCTGATGGATTGGGTCTGTTTCCGGTAGTCATCTTCTCACGAACTCGCATTCTTTTTGCTTGCTTATGTTTGGAGCTCTGTGTTAGTGGATTGAATGTTAACTCAGTTCAAAACCCTGAGCACTTTTCATCTCAGAGTCTTTGCCGTTCTTTCCACGTCATTCAAACAGAAGTAGAGAAGAACCTACATTTTGTTTCTAATACCACCGTTCTGAGTTTGGAATGATCTCGAAATTATGCCAGCGACTGAAAATCAATAAGCAAAACCATTGCATCCTTGTGAAATGTTGAAAATTATCATGTATTTGTTAAGTTGGAATGGGTTTTGAGATTATCATGCACTTGTACATATTGGAATTGGGTTTAAGATTTTGAATAAGTGGATTTATCATATTTTTAATGTGAATGAATTTTTATTGCTAGAATTAAATGTCTGATATTCCATTTGGCCATTAAAAATATCACAAGAGAACATGAATTTTAAATCTAAACATATTTGGCCAAAAATGAGGCACCTATGTAACCATGTCCTGAAATTCTAAATTCTGAATTATGCATGGTAAAGTACAGGGGAGGTCTCATTTGGATTTTAAACCGCTGGTGGTGGCATTTATGGTTGGGATTTTATTTCTTTATTTTTCTTCCAAAATCAAAAAAGAAAAGATTTTACTTTGTTGACCTAAATTTCCTATTGTCAAGCTGAATTTTTAGTGTTATGCCAAACAGACCTTCAAAAATGATGATTCTGTAGCTAGGAAATTTCTTTGCTATTAGGAAATAATGTTTGTTATTACTCCTGTATTCTTTTTTTTTTTTAATTTTTATTTATTTATTTATTTATTTATTAGTCATACATGACAGCAGAATGAATTTTGATATATAATACATACATGGAATGTACATACATCAATCATATTGTCTGTATTCTTTTTTTGTTTGTTTGTTTTCACTGTAAGGAAGCTTCAAAATTATTACTGGGCAGAAAGAAGATATTTTCATCTCAAATATTACATGAGGAATGTTAACATGAATTTCTGAATAATGAGTCTCTTTTTTCACACTAACAAATAACTTATTCTTAGAGGCTAAGGATCATGCTCTGGTTGTTTCTAATCTTTCTGTGCTGTAACACATTCAAGATCTTGTTCTTGTTGGTCTCTCCTTTTCACCTCTTCTTGCCATCCCAGATGTTTGGAAGCTACAGATTTAGGGAGTAATTTTGCACAGTAGATATTTTTAGTCTATTCAGAGGTGCCAAACAAGATATTTTCTTCCCTGACTTGGGACTTGGCATGCTTCTCTTTGCTGGCAAGATTACTCTCCTTCACACTTTGCCAGCTAACTCCTGTTCGTGGACCTCACTGTGGTGACACTCTACCTCCTCAGGAAAGTCTTCCATAGCACTCCCTTGCTGGATGGACTCTCTTCTATGGCCCCCCATGTCCTCTGAACTTTAATGCTCTCATATGCCATACATCCTGATGTACTGGCCTGTTGCTGCATCACTAGACTTCAAGTTTCATAGAACCGGGACTTTGAAGTGGTCATTGACATACCCAGCACCTAACACACTCCCTGGCATAGGTGGGTACTTGAATTTTCCTGAATGCATGGGGTGGTTAATGAGAATAGTGGAGGATTTCGATGATTGTCCACACATACCTGTAGTCTGTTGTGGAAAACAAGCTGCCTGCATCTCCAGATGATTGTCACCATTTCCATGGGTTTATTTATAGTATGCAAAGAGTTACCTTTCATCACTAGCACACAGTAGGACTGCTGCCACTAATTCTCACCTAACTTAAACAGAAACCATGGTGAGTGTGAGGCCTTTTATCAGAAGGGTTTTATTCATTGTTACACTTAATTCAGGCTGAGTCATTTCTAGAGCACCTAGTCCTTCCCCTAGTAGGCAGTGCCCTTGTCTGTCTCCAGGCTACCAAGGTGTTTACAGAGGTGTACTTGAGGTATCTTCCTGAGCAATATTCTCCACTCTCAAATTTTTCTTCCTGCAGAAAGAGGCAGAACTTTTCTTCCTGGCAGAAAAAGGCAGTACAGTGAATGATCAGGATGATTTAGGCAAATCTTTTCTCTGCACTTCATTTTCCTCAGGTGAAAGGGGACGTAGAGACTAGATGTTCACGCTCTTCTTCTTCCAGTGCTCCCATTCTCTAAGCTACTAGGCCTGGAGACAATTGGCTCTGGAGATAGAATGGACTTGAAGATCGAATGTTATGAATGCCTGATATTGTAAGAATGGTGATGTCCTTAAGAGAAGAATAAATATCCATGAGAGAAAGAATTTAACAGGAGGATATTTACTTGGATTTTGACAAATTGATTTTGAGCTGCCCTTAGGTGGTATTTGGTATTTGCTAGAGCACCAAAAAGACAGGTTATAGGTAAACATGCATTTGAAAGTCATTAGTGCAGAGGAGATACCTGAAATCTTACGAATGAGACCTACCAGGAAAGAGCAAGAAGGGAAAAGAGATGGAAGAGGACAGAAGGAGGAAGAAATCCAAGCGGGGAGGAATGGAAGCAGTATTCCTATCTCTAAACTCTATCTTTGACTTTTTGACATATAATGTCAAGTACCTCAGAGATGCAAGGAAGGAAAGATAGAAGGGCTGTCAAGTAAAATATTTTGGAGACCATTGGTAGAACTTCATGGAGACATTTTTACAGCTGGCAGGAGCAGAATGCTGATTTCAGGGAATTGAGGATTGGAGCAAATCAGGTGATGTTTCTGAAAAATTTGATGGTGAAGGGAAGAGAAATAAACATGTATTTGGAGTAAATTTAGGAGATTTGTTTCAAGGAAAGAGAAATATGAGAATTTTTTTTCAGGCCAAAGAAGAAGCTATTGGTGAAAAATGAGTAATACAGCAAGAGAAAGAGAGAAGTCATGATTTCTAAAGACAGGCCCTAGAGAACAGGGAACAAGCAAATAGGTGGAAGATGTCAATGTAACAATAGAAGAGGGAGGCTTCTTCCTTGAGAAAAGAGGGAGAAAGGAAGAGAATGGGTAAAACTGAAGAAACCGAGAGAAAAAGTAGGTAATTGGGAAAAAGTGGTGTTGTCTTTTTAGAAGAGTAGGAGATAACACTATCCATTCAAAATAAAGAGGAATAAGGAATATTTAGCAACCACAAATTTCAATTTCCTCTATAAATGAGGAAACTAAGCAGTAGGCTTGCCAAGGGACATACACAAAACAAAGCAGTCTGGCCTTTTGCTTTATAATTTTTGTCCTACCCTTTCTAAATTAAAAATGTTTCCTTATCTTGAATACGGTTCTTCGCATATCCATAGCCAATGCTGAGATGACATTGGTAACCCACAAATCAGATAAGGGCAAGAGCTGACCATGTCGAAAACCTCAGATATCTAAATGAATGTAGAACTCTGAACATTTTTGTTTGGCTTTGAGATTTTTAGCTTCTACATGAAAATGTTATTTTAATATGTATATGTGTGCATACCTATTCTCTATTTTTTAAAAGGGATTAAAATATCCAAGCATGCCAGATTTTGCACCAGATGCGTCAGGAAAAATCTACTTGATGGATCTGAACGAACAAAACCCAAGGGCACAAGCACTGAAAATCAGTGATGGATTTGACGAAAAATTTTTTAATCCACATGGGATCAGTACCTTCATCGACAAAGGTAAAGCCTGAATGATTAAGGATGAGGGGAAATTAAGGAATTAGAACTGATGCATTACCTACATTTATGTTAAAGAAAAGGGCAGATGCTATACAATATTTGTAAAAGTCTAAATGTGTATAAAAACATTTTTTAACAGTGCATCAAAGAAGGAAGACTAGTATTAGGGCTCCGGTCCTTGTCTCTCTCACCTATCTACTTCTTTACTTATCTGACTACCATAACCTCTTTGTATACTGTTCTCAGAAATCTAACACATAAACTGAAGCCCTTTTGAAAACAATTGTGTGGCATTAAAAAGACATAAAATAAAGAATAGATAAATTGGACTCATGAAAATTAAAAACCTTTCTGCCTCAAAAACACCATCAAGATTTTTTTCTCTTAAATAATTAACATTTAGCAAGTTAATAAATAAAACTGAAAATAAATATTGGGTAAGTTATAATATTCATTAGAGTTTCAGTAGTGATTCATTATTTTCTATATATAAAATGGCATTTGACACATTTTGGATTAAATAAGAGCTTTTAACTGATGGTTTGTGGCTGAGGGTGGCTTCTCAGAGAAGGACTGTATAAAGGAAATATTTGAGAAGGTAGAGAAAAGGGTGTGAATAAAGGCATGGAAGTAGTAATATCTATTATGTTCTCAGAAAACATTAAATTATTTATTTTGAGCAAAAAAGAAATACCATAAAGAGAGTGAAAAAGTGAAAAGAATGAAAAATAGTATTTGCAAAATAATATATCTGATGAAAATCTTGTATCCAGAATACATAATTTTCCAACTCAACAACGAAAAGACAACACAATTTAATTGTGGTCAGAGCCGGGTGCAGTGGTGCCCATTTATACTCCCAGTTATCTGGGAAACTGAGGCAAGAGGATGGCAAATTTGAGGCCAACTTAGGCAACTAAGCAAGACCCTGTCTCAAAATAAAATAAGAAGTGATGGGTATGTACCTCAGTGGTACAACACGTGCTTAACATGAAGGAGGCTCTGTTAAAAAAAAAAAATGGGCGGAACAGAGATCTGAAGACATTTCTCCTAACAAGCTATGCAAATGTCCAATAAGCATGTAAAAAGATGTCCACCATCTAAGTCACTCAGGAAATGCAAATTAAAATGAATTACTTCTTCACAACCATAGAATGATGATGATGATGATGATGATGATGATAATAATAATAATAATAATAATAATAAAAAGACCTTCAATAACAGGTATGGGCAAGGCCATGGAGAAACTGGGACCATCGCACTTTGCTGGTGCAGCCACTTTGGAAAGCAATCTAGCAGTTCCTCAAAATGTTAAACATAGAGTTACCATTTGATTCAGCAGCTCTGCTCCTCAGTGTGTGCCTAAGAGAAGTGGAAACATCCACACACAAACTTGTACCCAGCTGGCACAGTGGCGCATGCCTACAATCCCAGCAGAATAGGCAAATTCATAGAGACGGAAACAACATTGTGGTTGACAGAGGCAAGGAGAGTGGGGAATAGGGAGTGACAGCTAATGGGTATGTGGTTTCTTTTTGGGAAATAAAAATGTTCTAGAACTAGATAGTGATTACAGTTGCACAATTCTGTGAATGTACTAAAACACACTCAATTTTACATTTTAAAAGACCAAATCTAATGATATGGGAATTATAATTATAAAAGCACAGCATAGTTAAACCATTGTGATACTTTAAAAATAGCATTTTTCAATATTATATTTGACTTGTTCATAGTTCATAATTCCAAACTAATTTAAATTTTATGTATGTGTGTTTCCATTAAGCGATAGAAAAAAGAATGGTGAAACATCACTAGCAAGCAGGGCACGGTGGCATACGCCTGTAATCCCAGCAGCTCAGGAGGCTGAGACAGGAGGATCAAAAGTTCAAAGACAGCCTCAGCAACAGTGAGGCGCTAAGCAACTCAGTGAGACCCTGTCTCTAATAAAATACAAAATTGGGCTGGGGATGTGGCTCAGTGGTTAGTGCCCCTGAGTTTAATCCCTGTCCCCCCGCCCCAAAAAAAAATAAATCACTAATAGTGTCTGCATGAAGAGAAGACCAAATTGAAGAGGTATAATTCAGAATTTTAAAAAAACATTTTAATTTTTCCAAATATCTACTGGAGTTCCAATGAATTGCTAAGTGGAAATTTGCTGAGGGTGATTTTAATGAATAAAAAAGAATGATCAAAGATTGTTTCTACACACTCATTCAATGTATCTTTGTTCAATTCCTTTGGTCTACACTAACATAAATTTGTTCATTTTTTAAATTTTTATTTATTTATTTTTTAATGTGGTGCTAAGAATCGAACCCAGTACCTCACATGTGCTAGGCAAGTGCTCTTCCACTGAGCCACAACCCAGACTAAATTTGTTCATTTTCAAATAAACGGAGACCTCTAAAATGTTTGAACACTAGGCTAGTAAGTAGGCTAAATAATCCCTGAAATCTTCTGTGTTACTTGATTAACAAGCCTTTCTTTAAAAGATAATTGTGCCCAACAGTTTTGCATTGCTTTATAGTTTACAAAGCATTTTCATCTATTCTAGTTTATTTTTAAAAATAAGATCCTGGGCCCAACCTTGACACTCTGTCTTTCTCTGACCCATTCAGTCAACTCATTATAATGTTCTGGCTGATGTACCTTTCAAATATCTCTGCAATCTGCCCACCTCTCCCCATCCTGCTGCATCAGCCCAGTCTAAGCTCTGAACTTGACTTCCCTGGATTTTTGCATTAACTCCATTACTGTACCTTCCTTCTTGTACCTCCTCCATACATTTAGCAAGATTTATTTCTATACAAATATGATTGTCACTCCCTTTTTTAAACTCTCCATTACTCTGAGGATAAATCCCAAATCTCCAGAACAACCTGGGTTCCTGGATGCTTCCCCTACATATTCTGGCATCTGTGTGCTGAAGATGGAGACATTTTCACTGGATACAGGTTCTCTGGACCAGCCAAGTTGAATTTCTTTTAGTCATACCCATGCCTTAGGGTCTTTTCATCTGCTGTTTCCTTTGCCATGAATGTCTTTTCAGCACTTCCGGCTTTACTCCTCTTCATCATTCAGGTCTCAGCTTATATTGCCTTCCCAGAGAAGCCTTTCCACCATCTTGGTTCAGGTTGCATACCTATCATATTTCTTCTCAACACTCATCAAAATGATCACTAATGTAAAAAAACAAAAAACAAACAAACAAACAAAAATTTTCTTTCCTTCTCCTGCTATTGCTCTGTAGAAACCTCTTCACATCTTCAGATCCAAGCTTAATAGTCACTCTTGAGTGGGTGACACTCTATGAAGAAGGCACTCTAGTGTTCTTTGTCTTTTGTTTATCTTTGTCTTTCCTTGTTTTCTTTAAATTATAATCACCATCACCATAAAGGCACAGGTTACTTGTTCATTGTTGGATTCCTGGCACATTATCTGATGTACAGCAGGTACTCAGTGAATATGTGTTAGAAGAATAAACGAATGGATCCTGCAGGACAGGTAGAGCACATGTTAATACTCAATTTTATAGATGGATAAAATGGAATTGAGAGAAGAGCAATGAAGTGTGACTTCATTTCTATTGTTAGTAACTGGCCAATCGAAAACTGGGATCAGTAGTCTGTCTTCTAATCCTGTATCTTTTACTGGGGTGAATTAGGGCATCAAGCTCTATTTAAATAATCCAAAAACCATAACACTTTTGCCTGATACTGTGCTACATATAAGATGTTTCATGGGAGAAGATGTCCTAAATGAACTTAGCCTGGAGCTACTTCACTGCATAGGATGGTGTTAGAAGTAGAGTTTTGGGGAGAAAAAGGGGGTAAGGGGTGTTTTGTTTTGTTATGAGACCAGTGAATAGATTAACTCTTAGTCATATAATCAATTTTCCAGAAGTTAAGTGTGTTATGATTAACAGCCTATGTTATTTATTAGTCCCCTACCTTTATTTTGTATTTAATTCATATGACCAAAATGTTATACATAGAACTAGGGATGAAATGAGGAGAGAGAGAACAAAAGTATCCTCACTAAGCATAACTTATATGGAAAGAAGGCTCAAGTAGAGATGCTAAAAGGGGTAAAACCAAGACAGCATGAATAGTTATTCACAATTCTGTCCAACAAGAGAGTCTGGTTCAAAGATTCAATCAAAAGATTGTTTGAGGGTTGAAATCCAATCCATGTTCTGTTTGCGAAGTCTTGAAACACATCTGGGTCAGACCAAAAGATTCACCTGTGAGGGTGCACCTTTCCTTAATTTGCATGAGAGAGCCCAACTTGTTTCAGAGACCCTGAGTATAAACTTTGCATCTCAGGTTTAGGCTTGTTCCATCATGTGATTGGAAACTGCATTGAGGAAGGGAATAGGGAAGATGAACACATAACAGGTCCTGTAATGGGAGAATGGAGCCAGTCCTTCTAAAAATCCAGAGCTCATCAGACTTAGAGCTCCTGACGGTCCGATAACAGTGCTCTTTGAGGTCAGCTTTCTACCCTCAATCATACATTCCAAAGTGAAAACAGGTAGGCTAACATTCTTGAGGTTGGTAATACCTGGAATAGGCTAGTTTTTCTTCGACTTTCATATTTACATTCCATGTCCATTGGGTTAACTAAATGTTGTTATTGCAACCTCAGGTAGTTGACTTGTAACAGAAGGTCATTGTCTAGATGGGAAATGTTGCTTATTTGAAGGTATTTACACTGCCCTGACATTTTTTGAACTTGCATTGTACCATAGACAATTGCCACACACATAGACATTTCTCAGTAAAGTTTTGTTTTTTGCACTCACTTATTGAAGGTCACCTGGAGAAACTACACCCATGTTTATGCACCATTGTCATTCTGTACCTTCCTGTTAGTATATACATGTGAGGCTCAAGAGATCATTGCACAAATATCTGTGATAGGCTCTGCCACTTGATGATGGTGAAATTGCTGAGTCACTCCTTATCTGAGCTTCATTTCCAAAATCAAAAACAAAAAAAAAGTAGAGATTCTAGTATTTGTGTTAATTACTAATCAGGTACTGTGAGGCCCAAAAGCAATATCATGAAGAAAATCTATGCAGCAGGCACAGTGGTACATGCCTGAAGTCCCAGCCATGAGAAACATTGAGGCAGGAGGCTCACTTGAGGCTGGAAGTTCAAGACCAGCCTGGCAACATAGAAAGACCCCATCTGAAAACAAAAACCCTCAGAGGTGATCAAGTTTTAAAACAAGTCTAATAATGGTTGCAATATAGGAAAACCTCTTGGAAAATTATGCTTTTTCTCCCATTTAGACCACACGGTGTATCTCTACGTTGTGAATCATCCCCACATGAAGTCCACTGTGGAGATATTCAAATTTGAAGAACAACAACGTTCTCTCATACACCTGAAAACCATAAAGCACGAACTTCTCAAGAGGTATAGAATTAAAGTATTGTGTACTTCTATTTATTTTGTACCTCCACTGTATGCTTTGTTTTCTTTGATTCTGCAGGATTTCTTAAACTTTTGTTTTGTAGCATTTTTTTCTAAAGCTCTCTTAAGATTCCCATGGTGACACTGCCCAGCACCTCACTAGAAATTGCTGTGTTCAGTATTGAATATCCCTATATTTTCCAACTTTTTGAAAGCATTTTAATCCCATAAAGGTGCTCAATTAGATTCCCAGCTCTAATTTCATCCTCTTTACCACAGCAACTCAATACCTTCCATTGTGCTCTCTTTAAACACCTACTCCCTTCTCCAGTTGTCTGGGTAGGTTGCATTCTGTGAGCCTCACCCACTGGGTGTTATAACCAACCTCCAGATGGGCCATTTCTTTGTTCAATCAGAGCTTTCAAGTAGAATTTGAGAAAAGCTCATAGGCACTTATAAAATTATATCTATTAAGAGTTGACTGTGTACCAGACATGATTTAATTCTCTCAACAGCTTAATAGCTTTTAGTCATAGGCATGAGGAAACTGAATCTAGTCTTGAAGAAGTTTTGGGATAGGTAACTTTCTCAAGTTATACAATTTAAAACTGTCATAACCATGATGCAAATCTAGATCCATCTGAATTCAAAGCAAAGTTTTCAATTGCAGCAATGAATGTCTTTCTCATTACGTTGAGAAAAATAGGTGGTTTTTTTGGGGGGGGGATGGGCTACCTATTTTAAGTGTGCTACAAAACAATGAAGAATTTTTCTTATGTAAAATAGGATCAGTGCTAAAGGACTGGTTTTAAAATAATAAAGGTTGACTTCTCCATGAGACAGAAAAACAAGGAAAGGAAAGGAGGAACTTTCCTCTCCTTTGCTGCTTTTCTCAACATCAATTGTGAATTTCTCCCTATGGAATTTGAAGGCAATAAAAGCAGAGGCCAGAAGAAGTTAGAGAAGTTGAGATTATTAAACTTTTCCCATAATGCATTGTGCAAGGTTCTGAGCCACAGTGGACCAGGACTTTCACAGGGTCGCTGGGAAACTGTGGACAAGGAACTTAGTTGGTGATTCAATTTTCTTAATAAAATGAGAATTCTCTCATTGACCTGATTTATCTAATTTGTGGATTGTGAGGATCAAATGCAATAGCAAATGAACTCACAGGAAGAGTTCAAGAAAGCACAGCCTGAAGACAAAACCTGGTATGTGACCACTTTATTAGGGAGCTCAATTCCAGGACGCACATGTCAAAGACCCACCTGAAGCAAGACAGGGGGAATGTTATGAGCTGAATCATGTTCAGTAAAAGAGATAGGTTGAAATCCTAATCCACTGTATCGCAGAATATGGAGGTAGGGTCATTGCAGATGCAATTAAAGGTGAAGTCATACTGCAGTGGGGTGTACTCTTGGTATCCTTGGAAGAAGACAGATACACAAGGGATGCCAGGGACTACCAGAAGCTGAAGTAGGCAGAAAAAGATCATTCCATAGAAACTTCAGTGGGAACATGGCCCTGCCAGCTCCTGGATTACAGACTCCTAACCTCCAGAAATGTGAGGCAAAGATGTCTGTTGTCTTAAGCCATCCAGTTGGTAGTACCTTGTCATGACAGCACTGGGAAACTCATATATGGGGAGAACTGTAGCAAATCCATTTTCAATCCAGCCTCTGCTAAATACAATGGACTGCTTGAAATGATAGGCTTATCTCTAGTAAGCAACATAAGCCTCATTTCAGAACAATCGGGCGAAGATAAGAAAGAGAAAAGAGCTTATCCACCCGCCTCATCTCCCATTAGTCATAGGTTTAAGGGGTTTTACCTCCATGACCTTCCGTGTTGTGCATATGCAAGTCTAGTCGGGTGATATCCTGTGCTCTGATGTCATGTTGGAAGGCCAGAAGTGGGAGGCAAGAGGCCCACAATAGGCATGAGGTAATTAGGCTGCCCCTGTGGGCAACCTGTTAGATCCCACACAGAACTGGTTGAAGTAGAGCTCTGCTGCTGGAACAAGGCAGGTAAAGAGGAGTATGAGAGGTACCCTGATACCCACACAGACCAAGTAAGTAAAAGGGGCAGAACAGAGAGCTATGGAAACAAATTGTGAAGGAATTTAATTTATGGTGTCAGGTAAGACGTTAACATAATTTATGGTGTCAGGCAAGGATTTTTGGAAGAAGGACCCTTTAAGCAGAGATATGAAAGATGAAAAGCCCATTGACCTTGGAAAAGTTATTATACTTCAAAACCTCAAAGAATTTCCCAATTCCTCCCAAATTTCCTGTCCTAAAATTTAATCTAAAAATCTTTAATCTTTCTTTTTTTTTCAAGTCACTATTTTTTTTTCTTTTTCCAAAATGGAAATGGTTTTACCATCTTTACTGGTTGTAAGCATAAGGCTTGCTCCAGTTAAGAATTTTAATGATATTGAAGGTCAAAAGAAGGAATATCACCTGCAACTCATTCTATTCAGGGAAAAATATAAGGACCAAGATGGATTCTGTTGGGATATGATAACAGGAAAAAAAACTTAGGCTCAAAACCACATAGTTTTGTTTTATTTTTGTTTCCTAACTCCTCATGCTTCGTACCCAATGTTGCTGATTAAGGGACTCAGTTTCATACTGTTCTTATTTAGGACTATAGGAGGATCACAATTCTCTATCATCAGAAAAATTGCTCATTACTATGGAAACATAATGGGTCACCCACTGGCTCCCAAAGTCTTCCATCAGGAAGCCACACATATTTCATTTTATTGGCCAAAGCAAGTCATATGTCTGTGCCTAACTTCAAGTGATGCAAAGAAGTCTAATTCCTAAAGGAGCAGAACCATGACAATTATGGCTGCTACAGATAATCATTATCCACACTTATAAGTCAATAGAGTTTGGAGTTTGAGGTTTATTTGTATATTTTCTTTCTTTTTACCAAAAGAAATGGAAGGTATGGTGAGAAAATAATAAGTGGCTTAAAAAAAAAACTATCATGGCAATGCAAAATCATGTACTTTTTGTGAGATTCTTGTAATCCATAGTAATTCATGTCTACTTTTTGAAACTGAGGAACATATTCATCTTTGTTGATATTAGCAATTTCAGCAATAGTCAGGATATTCAAGTACTCCATGCATCCCTCCACCTTTTTTTGTTTCTCTTTTTAGTGTGAATGATATTGTGGTTCTTGGGCCAGAACAATTCTATGCCACCAGAGACCACTATTTCACCAACTTCTTCTTGGCACTTTTGGAGATGATCTTGGATCTGCACTGGACTCATGTTATTTTCTACAGCCCCAAAGAGGTCAAAGTGGTAGCCAAAGGATTTAGTTCTGCCAATGGAATCACAGCCTCACTAGACCATAAGTATGCGCTCTTATAATTTTTCTACCTTTTGCCCTTGACATTTTGCCAAACTTCTTCCCTTAAGAGGAAATTGTTTCTTCAGGCTTGAAGAGTTAGTATATGAATGGAGGGATCAGGTGTAGCCAGGGTACACACTAATGTGTAATCTCAAGCAAACCATATTTATTGTGCTTCAAGTTCTCTCTTACTAGAGGAGGAGTAGCATTAAAAAAAAAAAAAAAAAAAAGACTCCTTCTTGTTCCAAATTCTTACATGGCTTTAGAAATATACTTTTTAATACACTGTAAAGCAGAGTAAGTATGCAATACTCCTGACCCTGATGAGGCTAGAAGGTATTTAACCATTAATACTATGTCCAGTTACCCAAAAGCTCTCATTAGGGAAGGAGGTCCACCTTAGATTGGGCATTATGATTATGTAATTTTCGGGATTACTGATTAACAACAGTGGACTTTTCAATGACTAATTTAAGCAGCATGAAATTTTATGAGGAAACACTCTTTATAAGCATTTTTAAAATGAAGTGGTTTCTCTCTCTCTCTCTCTCTCTCTCTCTCTCTCTCCCTCCTTCCCTCCCTCCTTCCCTGTGGTACTGGGGGATTGAAACCAGGGGTGCTTTTTCACTGAACTACATCCCCAGCCCCCACAATTGAAGACTTTACAAAAGAGAAGTAACAAGAATATAAGAAGATATAAATTTGAGATAATAAACAGAGATGATTTTAGTGGAAAAATACCTCTAAGTATTTTTTCACTTTCAAAAAAAATTATGATTGAGCTTCATGGTCACCTGAGACTTTTTTTCAAGCGTTGGTCTTTCTGTAGTCTTATAAGAAGTCTTTTTACCTCTACTTGAGGTAAGGAAAAAATTGCAACTCTTCAGAATGAAAATTGAGCCCATATATCATCTAAAACACCAGTTTTGTTATTTCATATTCAAAGCCTGTTTAAAACATTTCAAGAATATTAAAAATACCACTTCATCATCTTCTTTTACTGTAATTTAGAAAAGCATCTCAGTGGTACTTCAAACTAATGTGAATGTTTATATCTCTTCTTCAAAAAAGAGTTAGTGTCATATCTCATTACTACTTGCTCAAATGTAAATTTTTT
Source organism: Marmota marmota marmota (assembly GCF_001458135.2). Lineage (NCBI taxonomy): Eukaryota > Metazoa > Chordata > Mammalia > Rodentia > Sciuridae > Marmota > Marmota marmota. The sequence continues at coordinate 95,400 of NW_026000142.1, forward strand.
ATTTACTTTAAAGGTATATCTATGTAGCTGATATAACAGATAAGAACATTCACATACTGGAAAAGCATGATAACTGGGATTTAACTCAACTGAAGGTAAAATACCCTAGCTTGCTCTACAACATGGCATGCTTAACCCTCACACTCCACCCAGGTGTGTGCTCCTTGACTGAAGCATCTATGACTATTTTAGAGCAATGCTGGTGGGGTGAGACTGTGCTTTTGCTTTGCAAGTGAAATAGCAAAGCCAATGCCAGGTTCAAGTTTCAGGAAGAGCTTGTAGGAGGTGGGGAGAATAGGAATGACACTGAAAATTGTCTCCACAACTTCTTCTTTGTTGATAGGTAATACAGTTGGGCACCTGGGTGGATAACTTAACTGTTGATCCTGACACTGGAGATATTTTGGCAGGATGCCATCCTAATGCCATGAAGTTGCTGAACTATAACCCTGAGGATCCCCCAGGGTCAGAAGTAAGTGCTTATATTTCACTGAGCTCACAGGTAAAGTTGCAAGAATGAACAATTTATTGAGGTGATGTGGGTCATACTTGATGTTCCAAAACTGAACAAATTCTACAAATGAAAAGTGTAGAGATTTAGGCAGAATAGTCCTTTCACATCACCAGGTACCAATATAACATTAATGCCAGGCAACATATTTCATCCTTGCAAGGGTTTGATTTGCTGCTGGGAGTAATGAGAAAACATGAGCTTAATAATTCATATAGATCCAAATTGCTGTATAGTGTTTCCAACCAAAAGGTGGGCTCTGAAAAGGTCCTCTGCTTAGGCAAAGAGAGAGATGAGTATGGAAGTATCGTCTTTCAGACTCCTTAACATGAGACTGAAATAAGAGTGTTTAAATGAAAGTCTCAAAATTAAATGAATTTTTGCTTGTAGATACGATCATGTCAAATAATGTCTCATTTTAAAGGTTTTATTTGCATTTTTTTTTAATCTCTTCTAGAACTGAGATTGTGGCTCAGAGGTAGAGCGCTCACCTAGCATGCGTGAGGCACTGAGTTTGATCCTCAGCACCACATAAATATAAAATAAAGACATTATGTCCACCTATAACTAAAAAAAATAAATAAATATTTTTTTAAAAAATCACTTCTAAAACAATCACCTAAGTCATTGAATTTTCTACAGCATTAAAAACAATGGCATAAAGCATCGCATTTTCTGTGGCACTGAGTTTAAGAATTAAAAAAAAAAACCTCCAGTGAATGTAATTGGAGCTACAAATCCTTGGCACACATCCTCTGATTAATTCACAGACATTTACTGAGCACTTGTAACATGTCAAACATTGTTCTTATACCTAAGACAGGTCAGAAAATAAAACATACAAAGATCCCTGTTCTTAGGGAGATGAGGGCAGGCAATGAACAACAAGCATAAGAAATAAGTAAATTATATCATAAGTTCGAAGTTCTATGGGCAAAACAGAACAGCAGGGCAAAGAGGGTCAGGATTTCTGTGAACAAGGCCTGGGTTGATGCCAATCTAATAACCAGGACACAGTTTTGAGAAAAAGGAAAAAGATTTTTTTGCTTTGCTAGCAAATGAGAAACACAGGGAACTCTAGTCCGAGAGGTTGTGATTCTGCTCATCAAGGGGAACAGAGAAATTTTAAAGAGGTGATTCAAAGGCTACATTCCAGGTATTCCCTGATGGGAGAGGGGGGAGGGTTGAAATTCACTTGCTAGTTTGGGAAAGAGAGAAAAGGGGGGAGGGAAATGTCCATTTTAAAATAAGTCTCAGTGGCAGAGCAGCAAGGACTATATTCAAAGCATGAGGTAGACCACTGTTAAGAATATTAAATACAGAGATCAGAATTGACCTCATTGAGAAGGTATGGTTTGGAGGAAGATACAACATTTGAATACAGGTTTGGGGAATTAGGAAACTGAAATTTAAATCCTAGCCTGGTAATTGGCCCAGTGGGTAAATTAGAACATACAATTACTTCTGCTAAAGAATATTGCTGTTTTTCAGCTAAAATTGTTTTCTTTTAAATTAAAACATTAGTCACTGCTTCTTAAAAAGAGCACCAAGATACAACTATAATGCAGCAATTAAAAAAAACATGGAGAAAATATAAAAAATTTAAAAATTTAAAAATAAAATAAAACAACTAAGGGGGGGGGGGGAAGGAAGCACCAAGAAATATAAAAAGAAACTAAATTCCAGCCTGAGCTTCAAATCTGAAGAATCCTTACACTGAGCTAGCAAGCTATCTTTATTTCAGGTGTGTGTCCTGTGCCGGTGCCACTCCCACCCAAGTGACAGATATAAATAACTTTGTGACAAAAGTCCAGCCACAACATCTGCCTTAAGGAAGTGCAAATAGAATCCATAGAATGATTGGGAAGGAGGATCTTTTTTCACATCTCTGTTTTCAAGTTTGAGCACTTGTTTATTTTAGATAAGATTTATTTCATCACAGTTGCTGACACCCTTTCCTTTCAGTAGAGTCCCTTTTTTTTCTGTGTAAAATCCAAGCTTGAGTGAGTGCTGTGTAATAAACTTGAGATGAAGTTGCAGGATCTTCCTTAAGATGAAACAAAACTAAACCCTAAACTTTGTTTTAACAGGAGGTATTTATGTAGACTCTTCACTCACTAATTTCTGATTGTTTTCCTTTAGTTTCTGTCATGTTCTGCTTAAATGAACTTTATCCAGGCTGTTTGGAAACCTGAGTGCTTATTTATTTACTGATTAGCAAAGTTAAGGATGTTCACCCTGAGGATCAATAACAGCACTAGTCACTAATATATTAGGTGGGATTCCAAAGTAGTCTGCGTTCTTTGTGCTCCCTAGCCACTTGGGAGATGTGAAGGGGTCCAGCCATGATGACTACTACCTACCACCCCCATACCAGATTGACTTCGGTGGCCGACTGGGGTTTCCTTTTCTGTTTTGTCCCATGTTATCTTCCTCATGCTTTAGGCTCAAAGGCAAGACCCTCCCCAACAGAAGGAAAACCACTGCCCACTTGCAAGTTAGATAAGAGTGTTCGCTATGTCTAACCTCCTTCCATAGGGGACGACTAAACTACCACAATTTTTCAAGCTCTCTATTGAATAATTTGGCTAATGTCAGATAAGCAATCCATTTTATTACCTAGATATTCTTAGGACATTAACGCTATTGTCAGAAGATGGAAGATTATTTAATATATACAGATTTGAGCCTATTAATTTCTGAAAAAATTTTTTTTCCTGGTATATTTGGAAAAGAAAATATCACTAGATAGCCATTTGCCCATATAATATACTAATGAGTGATCTTGTCTTGACAGGTACTACGCATCCAGAATGTTTTGTCTGATCAGCCCAGGGTGAGCACCATCTATGCCAATAATGGCTCTGTGCTTCAAGGGACGTCAGTGGCTTCTGTATACCATGGAAAAATTCTCATAGGCACAGTGTTTCACAAAGCTCTCTACTGTGTACTCTAAATTGCAGGTATTCTAAAGAATCTACATGTTTGATGAAAGTAAACGTGCAATTATATAATAAGTTGAACTGTAAACAAATAACACATACCATCAAAGGTGTGCCTTGCTTTTCTTATGGCTAGAGGTGAAAGAACAGAATTGATTACATAACATCCACCAAATCTCAAGCCACCTAATGACAGTGCAACTAGAAGTCAGATTGCTCCACTCTTCTTCAAGCATCCCCAATATCATTCTACAGTAAAATACATGGGCTGTGGCCATGGAGGGCTCTAGCTCACCTATAGCCCCTTAGAACCTGTGTAACACAATTGCCTCCTACAAGCTGTGACGTTCTGAGTCTCCTACAGTCCACATCACGAGAGGAGCTAATGTTCAAGCATTTATAATTCCTGTTCTCTTCCCCCAATTGTGTGGGGCACCAAATGTTACTCAAGTGTCCCAGTCTACAGCAAAAAGCAAGAACTGGCATCATGAGACTACCCAAGGCCCTGCTTGAACATGCATTCTCCCCAGTAGACACACAGGGAATCAGATTCTGGGAAATGTGACAGAGCAAAGCCTCACTGGCTACCTTAGGACAAGGACAGGGGTGATGTATTTACCTGTATGAGGTCACTATTTGTACCAATACCTGTATTTCAAGTGTTCCTGAGCTGCTTGACTCTGAACCATGAGATGGGAGCTCAGGGCACTTGTTTTCCACTGCTCTCAGCTTGCTCTACAGGTTAATTCAATAAACACTTATTAAGCATCCTCCTACGGACTTGGCACTAACGTCTCTGAAAAAGTCACATGGTTCTGATCTAAAGTCCCATCTTAAGAACCAACCCAACCTTAGTTTGATAACAGTAAACACAAGCATCCCTTTCTTGTTTACAAAACAAAAATCAAGGCAACCTTTGACAAATCATTAAAGATAATCAGTGCACTCAAGCTCCTTATTAAGCAGGTGGTTGGTTGATGTTTTTTTCTCCTCCCCTGGGAATGGGGAGTTGTGGAGACCTCTTTATATCCTAAAGAACATTGCTCAGCTAGACGTAAGTTTTGCTGAAAAATTTTGTAGCAGAGTAGATGGTAAGACTTTGTAGTTTTCATTAAGAGAGGAATGGCCCAGCATAATATTATAGTGAGTCATCATATTTTAAGTTTCAAAATCATAGCCACCAGGGGACACAGAAAAAAACAGAAATTAAGGGCATGTATACAATAATGTTTATTTGTTTGTTTTTGTCCCTTACCCTCACACCCACTGAATTACATAGCTTACCGGACTAGGACAGAATGTAGAGTATCAGCACTGAGAGGACTAAGAAAATTAAGATATTGGTGGGTTCCTGTCAATTGACTCTGCCCTGCCTTCTCCCCAGTTAGGAAAATCTGGGTGATAAAAAATCTCCCCAGAAGTTTGAGGGATCTGATTGCTGAAAGTCCACTATGTCCTTCCTTGGGCAGTACTTGGGGAAGTAACAAAGTCCTGGGGTTCCCCTGTGACTAGTCCAGTGCTAAAGCAGATAAGAAATGCCAGTATAGTTCACTTGGCATGGCAGAGAAGCTCTGAAAAAGCATCACAATATTACCTGCACTCAGATTGGCACAGAAGCAAGCAAGTTTCCATGTGCCCAATAGGGAAACGGGTATTAGCAGAGAGAGAGAACTAGGATCTATAAAGGACTTCCTATCAGGGCAAAGATGGGTAGGCATTTGATTAGAGTGAAGACAGGAAATTAGATGGTAACAACAAGGATCAAATGTCTCCTATGAAGCTACAGATCCACAAAGCCTCCTAGGATTTAGACAAAACTCTAAGGATTGGCAGGGAACTGTGGAATTGTCTTATAAATTGATTTCTGCAGCCACTCAGTATGGGGACTCAAAATTAAAATTACATGAGGCTACGGGAAAAAAAGTAATTTCTGATATACTTTATGGTTTTAGCTTTTTCACAGTTGGAGCAGTACAAAGTAGAAAAGACAGAAGTCTTTAGCTAATGGACACATGGTTACAACCTTTCATTGATTTTTCTGTAGCTAAGACCAACTGGCTACTAAGTTGGATGCTTCCTGAGATGCCAATGGAAGACCCAGCTCCAGTTAACCTCTTGTACACTTTGCCCCCGACTCACTCTCACTCTTGAGGCATTGAGTTCCTCTCACTCATGTGTTACCATTTCAGAAGAGAGCCTGGCAAGACGAAAACTTGGATTTCACCTAGATTAGGCAACTTACCTAGTCTTGCCAAAGGATAGGAGTGTAGGTTGCCTCATTATCATCCTCTCTATGTTCTGTTTCCTTCTGAGGAGGAGGCAGTATGTTTATCAGTAGTCTGGACAGTCATCCAAACCAACCTCCCCTTCTTGTGAACAGTCCCATCTTTCATGTGATTGCTCTGTCCTGAGCCTCTTTATGAGGCTTGAGAAGAACTTCACCAATGACTTAGTTTGATGGTTCCTTCTCTTCCCTTCCCCAGTCTTTCTGCATATTGTCAGAGATGTAGGTTGGTGATACTAGCCTTATGATTGGAGGTAGCTGAGCTCTCTCAGGAGCCTTGCATAATGAGTGCAATATTTGCCTACAAATGATTTCAACTATTTTTAGGATATGGGATATACTTGGTGCTATGTTTTTTTTTTAATCTTTGAGGCCTTAGATGCTATGGTCATAGGAATATTCTTATTCTGCATTCATTTTATAGCTAAGAGGTTTCAGTTTCAGGTGGCAGAAACCACTCTACTTAGTTTAAGGAAAAAAAGTGATCAAGTGCAGCAGAAAGTTCACAAAATGCCTAAGTATTCCCATTAAGACTGGAAGTAAGACAGGATTCTCATCCTGACTGCTGCTTTTCATTGGATCAGAAGTCCTGGCCAAAGGTGTAAAACAAGAGAATGATTAAGAACCATAAATATTGTAAAGGAAGAGATAGAACACTCATTATTTGTGGTGACAGGATCATTTTCTTAGAAATAAAACAATAGAAACAAGAGATAAGACACTAGAATATTCAATAGTGTTGTCATATATAAGTCAACTACATCAGCAATGACAACTATAAATTTCAATCAAAGACAATCTATCAGTCAAAATGATGACAAAATCTATATAATATCCAAAAATAAATAAGTTAAGAGTGTACAAGAACTTACGGGAAAAAAATCAAAATTTTTTTTTTAAATTTTTTATTGTGGGTTGTTCAAAATATTACAAATTTCTTGACATATCATATTCCACACTTTGATTCAAGTGGGTTATGAACTCCCACCTTCACCCCATACACAGATTGCAGAATCACATCAGTTACACATCCATTGATTTACAAATTGCCATACTAGTGTCTGTTGTTCTGTTGTGCTCCGCTGCCTTTCCCATCCTCCCCCCTCCCCCCTCCCCACCTCTTCCNNGAGTAATACTCCATTGTGTATAATGCCACATTTTTTTTTATCCATTCGTCTATTGAAGGGCATCTAGGTTGGTTCCACAGTCTTGCTATTGTGAACTGTGCTGCTATGAACATCAATGTAGCAGTGTCCCTGTAGCATGCTCTTAAAGTTTTGTGTTACTCAAATGTATTACTGTAATAAAATACCTGGGAAGATCAACTTATAGGAATAAAGAGTTATTTTAGCTGATTGGTTTCAGAGACTTTAGTCCATGGTCAGTGGCCTCCATTGCTATGGCCCACGCTGAGGAAGAACAGCTGGGTGGAGAAGGCATAGTGGAGCAGAGTTGCTCACCTCTTGGTGACTGGAAAGCAGAAAGAAAGGGAGGGACAGGGAAGGGCCTGGAAGCAAGATACACTCTCACAGGGCACATCCCCAGTGACTCACTCCCTTTATCTAGGTCCCTCCTAGAGTTTACAGCACCTCCTGGTAGTCCATGCTATGAGTCAGCCAATGGATTAGTCCACTGATGAGGCTGGAACCCTCATGATCCATTCATCTTCCTGAAGGCCCCACTGCTGTACTGGGGACCAAGCCTTCAACAATGCACTTGGAAGATATTCCAGATCCAAACCATGATAATTCTAGAAAATACTCTGAATACACAGGTATATATTTTAGGATCTTGGATAAAGTAAACTTGTAAGGATGTAAATTCTCTCCAAATTAGTCTATAAATTCAAAATCCAATAGAAAATTTTTAGGATACACTTATTTAAAGTTTACAAGGAAATTTTTATTTCTTGTAATACAGTAGGTTAAATAATTAAAAACCAAACTGCCTGATTAAAACAGCAAAAGATGTGCCAGGTACAGTGGCACATGCTTCTAATCCCAGCAGTTCACGAGGCTGAGACAAGAGGATTGCGAGTTCAAAGCCAGCCTCAGCAACAGCGAGGCGCTAAGCAACTCAGTGAGACCTTGTCTCTAAATAAAATACAAAATAGGGCTGGGGATGTGGCTCAGTGGTTGAGTGCCCTTGAGTTCAATCCCTGGTACCCAAAATAAGTAAATTAAATAAAATAAAATAGCAAAAAATAATAATAGATAAAAAATTTTAAAGTATTTTAGAAAGCATCAAATATCTTACAAGATTAAATGACATCACCAAGACACAATTTGAGTGAAAGCAAAAATTTCAGAGATTCAAGTAGACTTGAATCAAGTAGACTTTGCCTTGCAAGCTTCTTCTGAACTAGTTAAACTCAAGCTTTGGAAATTAAGGTCTCGCAGGTGAAGGGGGTCAAAAGTTAAATCCTAAGTCAGTCTGAAGAGCCTAATAATGGATCACCTTCTATTACCCCAAAACCCTGTGGCCCTAAAGAACTAAATATCCAGCTAAGGTTGAAATAAATGTAAACCAGCCCCATAGTCTACTCCCAGAAGCATAAAAAGAGAGTTGTCTTGGCACTGAGAAAAGCAGAAGAAAAATATTTAATATTTCTGAGAAGTGACAACCATGTGCCTGACTATCATCACTCAAACCTTGAGCCCAAATTCCCACTAATTGGTCAAAAAAGAATTTCAAGCTTTGAGAAATTGAGAGTCGGGGCTGGAAGGAGTAGCAGGGATGGAGGGATGCAGAAAGGTTGGTCAATAGTGCCAAGTTACAATTAAATAGAAGTAAGACATTCTGGTGTTCTAATGCATGGACGGGTGACCGTAGACAACAACAAGGCACCCTATGTTTCAAAAAGATAAGAGAAAGGAATTTGAATGTTTTTGCCATACAGAAATGATACATGTTTGAGCACAGAGACATTTTTACCCTGCATTAAATATTACATAATGTATATGTGTATCAAAACATCAGACAGTGCCCCATAAATATGTACAGTTTTTATGTTTTTACATATCAATTTTTTAAAATCTCAAGCTGTGAATTTAGTGTCAAACTATGATAGGTTGGTACTGTCGCTACTCATCTGACAGGAATGAACACAAATCCTCTCTGGATTTTATTCTAGGTTTCAAGAAACCCCTATAAATAATTTTGCAAGGAAAATGAGCAGCAGTTTTTAAAGAATAAACAAAGAAATAAGGTAACATAAACGAGAGCCAGTGGAAAACAAATGACAGCCGAAATAGACTCGCAAACATTCCAGATTCTGAGATGACAATGCATACATTTGAAAACTCTACTTAAAACATTTAAAGAAATAAATGATAGGCTTAAACTCAGGGAATAGTAAAATGTTAAGAACTGACTTGATAGATTTGGAAATATCAAAGTGAACTTTCAGAAATGAAAATGAAGCAATTGAAATGGAAAATTTAATGGATAACCAGGAAACTTCTTGAGGAGGCATATCAGCTTGAAAATGGTTCAAATGTGCATTCACAAAGTGCCTCACAGTCTTAGAGAAAGTTTTCATTATTTACTTGGAAAGCAACACAAGGTATTTCTCCATTGGAAAGGCTAGTAGGGATGGGTGACTTCTAAAACCCTGAGGGCTCAAGTCAAATGCTTTGGGGTAGTTACTCAACGCTCATTAATGTACCTCTTAAAGGTGGATAATCCATTACCTTGTATTAGGGCACTAAGGACAAAAAGAAGGGAGGAAAAATGAGAGGGAGAAAAAGGCAAAACTTAATGGATTTAATACATAAGGCAGATCTGAAGAGATACATTATGGAAATGAAAGTTCATGAGAGAGTATACTCAATACAACTCAGAGAAACTGAGGGATGGAAAATCTAAAAGGGTCATGGAGGTTAAAGTGAAAAGATCTAACAAATGAAAAATTAGGGACCCAGAAGGAAAGGGGAAAAATTGAGTTAGGAGAACTATTTTAAGTAATAATGCAAAGAAATAGAAATTTACACCTTACCACATCTTAATGACACTGTAGAACATCAAATTCAAAGACCAAGGTGGAAAGGGCTACACTCTTATTAATAAAAATAGATATTAGAGAAAAAATATGGCCACAGATAGAAAAGATCACCCAGATAATATAATGGCATTGAGTGTATGTTATTTGTAATACAACCTCTATATAAAGCAAGAATTTATAGAACTATAAAGATAAAAATACAGATAAACTATCATAGTGGTTGATTTTAGCTTGTATACATCATGTAATGATATCATCTGCAGTTTTATTTTGAGACTTATTTTTTTTCTCTACAGAGAGAATTGAAACAATTAGCAAACCTGATCTAATGAGTTATATAGAATATTGTACGAAAAATTGGAAACACACGTTCTTTCAAGTTCACAAGGAATATCTACAAAAACTGATTCTAAACTGGGCCATAAAGCAAACCTTGATAACAGTGTATTAATAATGGTAGCTGGGTACAATGCAATAGAGTTTAGATTTAATTTTTTTAAATACTATAAAATTCACATGTATTTAGAAGTTAGTTAACATTTCTAAATAATCCATGAGTCAAAGAAGAAAAAAAATGGAAAATTATTTTAGTTGAAAAAAAATTTTTACACATGAAATCTTAAAGGAAGCTGTTAAAATTAAACTTAAGTTTAATTGATACTCTTAAAATTTATACTCTTAAAAGCATGTAGTAGAGAAAAAGACAGACTGAAGTTAAAGAGTTAAGTATTCATTGTTTTGTTGTAGAAAAGAACAGCAAAATAAGCCCCAAAATGTTCAAGAAGAAAAATAATAAAGATAAGAGCAAAAACAAATATGGTGGAAGGCTCTAAGATGTCCTGGTTGTTGACCCTTACCTCCTAGTACTCACACCGTACATCATCCCCTTCCAGGCCAAATATGGTTGATCTGTGCAACTAATAAAACTTTCTAGAAATGATGATGTGTGACTGTTGAAACCAGGTCACATTAAAACATTGCCATTTTTACCGTGCTTACAGAGACCATGCTTCATAAAAGTTTTGATTTATGATGCTATGTAGTGGAGTAATTTGCTAATTACAACTAGTAGAACTAATGAAACAGAAAACCAACATATAATGGGAAGATTCAACAATAGCTAAAGGTTCACTCTTTAAAATGATTAATAACAATAATTCACATCTAATGAGATGAATAAGAAAAAAAATGGCTCAAACATCCAACATCAGAAATGAGAAATAAAATGTACAGAAAATATGGACATTAAAGAGATAAAGAGAAGTTGATAAATTACTTTATGGCAACAAAGTTTGAGAATTTTATGAATAAACTAGAAAAATGTAATTTACATCATTAATTAGGGTAAGGCTAAATTACCATAACAAGCAGAATAAAATTCAGTGACTTAAAAACACATGGATGCGTATTTTGCTTTCATGTAATAGTGGTTAGGAGAGTTAATAGCCACTTCCAATCGGGCCAAAAACCCCACCTGTCAGATACTGCAGGCAAGAGAAGTCACACTCCAAAGGAGGGTTGAGGGAAGTTTTTAAGGTAACTTTTTTTTTTTTTAAACAAAACAAGATTTTATTTTCTTTTCACGTAAATGAATTCAGATGGTAGCTGTACAAAGCTGATCTGGAAGCTTAAGCATGCCACCCATACCCCAGTGTCCTGTCGTTATTCTCTATTGTTCCATCCTCAACATTGCCTTCTGGTCACAAGACAGCTGCTGTACCTCCGGCTCCAAAGTCCATGTTCCAGTCAAGAGGAAGAAGAAAGGAGGAGGAATGTAAGAGCCTCCCAGCTATTTCAACATCCTCTTTTAAGGATCTCTCAAAGAAGCACAACCTCTACCCTGAAACCCTTGGCTCAAATTCAGTTCCTTGGCCACCTCTCTGTAAGAGGGATGAGCATATGCCAATAATGAGAGAAAGATAGGAAGAGGGAAAGAGAGAGAGAGAGATTTTATTACTAAAAACATTGAGGGCTGGATAGAACACAAGCAACCCAGCCACCCCTTCCAAATGGCCTAAATTAAAATGGTTGTGATATAAAATTCCATCGGCCAAGATAACAGCTAAGTCCTTGGATATTTAATTACTTTAGGGGTCTGTTTTATGGCCTAAATAAAGTGTGGGCTTATTTTTGGTTTGTGATTCAAGTAAAAGTCCTGAGTGCTAGGTGATAAAGTTTGTTCCAAGGACCCCTTACAAAGACATCATTCAGAGTCTACCCGAAGTTTAACCTCAGCACATTCTACACTGGCAGAGAGAAATACCTGAAGACACAATGCAGCCCAAACAAGGAGCTGTGGGTAAATGAAGACCTCAGCAACACCCAAGATAATTTTATGGAAAATATAAAACATACCAAGAAGTCAGCAGAAGTGTTGCCTCTGGAAACCATAAAACTGCATAATCGGGTAATGGAGCTAAGACCTGAATTTTGGAGGTACTGAAATAGGTGGAACTGGGCTGTTTTCATTCCTTTAGTACTTCCCTTTGGCTCTGTTATAAAAGGTTATGACCTCCTCCATGTGCCTGTGTGCATGCAAGAAGAAATTAGTAAACTGCAGTGTCATTTCAACTAATATAACTCTTCCTCTCTTCACCCATTGACATAGTCTCCTACTGATTTCTGATATTTCTTTCTTTCTTTTTTCTTTTCTTTCTTTCTTTCTTTTTTTTTTTTTTTTTTTTTTTTGGCA
>NW_026000142.1:109225-112009 GCF_001458135.2 Marmota marmota marmota
TTTTTTTTTTTTTTTTTTTTTTTTTTTTTTTTTTTTTTTTTTTTTGGTACTAGGAATTGAAATCAGGAGCATCCAACCACTGAGCCACATCCCAGCCCTATTTTGTATTTTTTTTTTCTGTTAATCCTCTTTCTTTTTTTAATTAATTTTTAAATTTATATATGACAGAAGAATGCATTACAATTCTTGTTACACATATAGAACACATTTTTTCATATCTCTGGTTGTATACAAAGTATATTTACACAAATTTGTGTCTTAATACATGTACTTTGGATAATAATGTCCCTCACATTCTACCATTATTTCTAACCACAGGGTCTCACTGAGTTGCTTAGTGCCTTGTTTTTGCTGACACTGGCTTTGAACTTGCAATCCTCCTGCCTCAGCCTCCTGAGCTGCTGGGATTACAGGTGTGTGTCATTGCACCCAGCTCATTTCTGATATTTCTAGCATAAAACATAAAGCAGGTGAATGTAAAGAAATACTGGTGAGCCGGGTGCAGTGAGCACACCTGCTTGATTTGAGTGCAGGTCTGTGCAGGGAAACTAACAAGACATAGAACAATACTCCAGTGCTAGCAATGGAGTGAGTGAAAAGAAGTCTGGGGGGACAAGGAACTCTTTACTCCCAGGTGTGAAAAAACAAGTTGTGGAGGCTGTTACTTAAATGAACAGAAAGCAGCTGAAGTGGAGACTCTCCCAATAGATGCTGTGTCCACAGGTAAGAAGATGCAGTCAACGTGGGTCAATTTAGTAGAGAAAGTCACAGGAATAAATACCTTGACTTAACTCTCCTTCTACTCTCCCAGCTGGAAGCCAGAAGACAAGGGAGGTTTTGGTGCAGTCCACAAAGCCTGAAGGGCACATAGCAATGGGGAGTTGCTAAGAGAGTACATCTTGAGCAGCAAATGGCTTTTCCACGTTGCTTTACCTACTGGGTGACTATTGCCTGCAGGGTGGAAGCTAGGTACTGTTTTATTCAGTTTTTTCACTGATGAAACCAAGACAAGAACAATTTTAGAGGAGGAAAAGTTCATTTGGGAGTTCATGGTTTCAGAGGTTCCATTCCTCAGAGATGAGTCAGACTGTCATGGCAGAAGAGCATGGTGGAAAGAAGTGGCTAGAGACATCACATCAGGAAGCAGAGAGAGCCCTCCCCACCAGGACAGAATATAAACCCCAAAGGCAGGCCCCCATGGGCCCACCTCCTCCAGCCACAAACTACCTGCCTTCAGTTCCCACCCAGTTAATCCCTATCAGGGGATTAATGCACTGATTAGGTTAAACCTCTTATAACCCAACCATTTCACCCCTAAACTTTCTTACATTGTTTCACACATAAGCTTTTGGGGGACACCCAGTATCTAAACCATAAGAGCCGCCAGCATGCCTATGTTCCATCAAAGTGTAAGAAGAAAGAAAATGAAGGACGCAGAGAAATATTCCATGTCGTAAGGCCTAGGCCCAGAAATGGTATGCATGGCTTCTGCCACACTTCCAATAGTCAACTAATCACATGGCCACACCTAACCAACTGCAAAGAGAAACCGGTCATGTTAAATGACTGGAGGGACATGTTCAAGGAGAAAGAGAATAAATCTTAGTGAATAACTATCAGCCTGTGCTGCAGTCCACTGTTTGGCCACCAAATATGCATCTGCATCCTTCTCCCATACATTGACTCCCTTACTCCTCACCAAGCAATATCATTGAAAGCCCCATTTAATTCCAGATCAAAGTACAAGATCTCTCAGTGATGTTCTGACTTCCATATTAGGTCCAGATATGGCTGTGTGTAGAAGAATCCTAGAAAATAAAATCATTGACTCCAACATATCCAAGTTACAATAATTGAATATGATCAGAATAGTTACAATAATCAGTCGTGGTAAAACAAAGGAAGAATGGAGGGGGGTGGGGTCAGGTGGGGGTGGTGAGAAACGATGAATAGAATACACTCAGCAACCTCTGGTGCAAGCAATTGGATTATTTCACCAGAGGCGCATTGAGATAGTTCTCTGTGCTGGCATTGATGTACTTTCCCATGTCCTGTTATTTGAAAAGTTGAGCTTTGGGCTTTCTTTCTAGTCCTTGATGCTTTAAGGCCATATCTGAATTAGGTCTTGAAAAGACCATGTAATTTTAATAGCTGCTTCCTACAGCTATCAGTTCAAGAGTCTGAGGACATTTTAGGCCAGGCTTGTAGCTGCTTTTGAAATATAAATACCTTGGAAACTCAATAGGCTTCTGGGTCTGTTTACTTCCAGCTAAAGCTGTGTGCCAGCAACACACTCAGAATTCATTGTGGAACAGAGTTTTCAAGCTAACTTGACTTCCTGATCCATGTCTCACTCCCTCTTTCAATGCTATTTCTTTTGAGGCTGTCCCGATGAATGGGTACGAGGAAGCAACACCTCTCTTTGATCTTCTGTAGAGCTATATCCTCTAGTTTTGCTGATTAGGGGGCATTGGGAAAGGCTTTGAGCTATAACACTTACCTCCTGCTGTTGGGACCACCACCAAATCTCTATGCATTCCCTATAGTCTTCTCCTTTATGCCCACTAGTTCTTTACCTGAGCACATGATCTTCTTACTGACCTCTGCTATAAAGCCTCAAGGAATAGCCAACCTACATCAATATGCTGGTTGTTCTCTGGATAAAGGGTCAAACTTTCAAGTTACCAAATAAACTGGTTTTATTAAACATTTTATGATGGGATTACAAAAATGCCCAGTCCTGCAGTTTATGTGTTATATTTATTTCCTCAACTCTGTCTAACC
>NW_026000142.1:112372-122885 GCF_001458135.2 Marmota marmota marmota
CTCTCTCTCTCTCTCTCTCTCTCTCTCTCTCTCCTCTCTCTTTCTCTCTCTCTTCTTTTATGTTACTGGTGATTAAACCTGGAGCCTCATTCATGCTGGAAAAGTGCTCTACCATTGAGCCGCATCGTTGGCCCAAATAATTCTATGCTTAAAGCTGCACTAAGTGGTTGAAACAGAGACCTCAAATATTATGACTTAAAGAATATGGACATTGGTGAAAGATTTTACATCATAATAGGTAAAAGGATAGATGGTGGGGACCAATTTTCTGCACTTGAATTCCAGTTCAGTCACTTACTAACTGTGCAACTTCTCTAAACCTCAGTTTTACATAAATTTAAGGTAATAATTGTAACTGCTACCTACAGACACGAGTCAATCTTTAACATTGAGGTAGTAATAGTAACTATCACCCAAGAAGATTAAAAAAGGATTAAAAGTAAGAGGATTTAAAAAGCCATGTGCCGGCAACACACTCAGGAATCATTGTGGAGCATAGTTTTCAAGCTAACTTGACTTCCTGATCCATGTCTCACTCCCTCTTTAAATGCTGTTTCCAGTAAAACTTAGAACACTGCTTTTTACAGGACTGTGCTGTGTCTGCTAATTTAAAAAACTTTTTCATTTTTCACATAAAAGATCTCAAATGAGTTTTCTAACTCAGAGTGAAAATTGTGATCCTTGTAGTACTTCAAGGGGCGAAGGGCTCTCTGCGCAGCTGCAAACATTCTGTGCACCTTGCTATTCTCTTCATGGTCTAAAATCACTCACCCTCACATTGGATTTCCATGGAAAGGAGAAAGAGTGAGGAGATACGCAACATGCCTTCAGGACCAACCTGGAAATTACACTGAAGTTCTGCCTGTAGGAGCAGTCATATGATTACTTAACTGAAAGGAACATAGCTGGTACTTCTATCATGGTTCCTAAACATGACTCAAAGAGTTTAGAAATCTTTATAATTCTACAGCCATTAAAGACATTGAATTAATAAGTAATAAAACAATTTACATTAAAAGAAGCTAAAAACTAGAAACAACCAAATGCCCATAAACATAGAAATGGTTAAATCAACTGTAGTAAATTCATATGAATTTACTACATATGAAATCCTGTACAACAATGTATATCACATGTACATAGATAAAAAAATGATATATTTTCATATGGGAAATTTGTATATGTGCCTTATTATGGATGTATTTCACAAATATGGTTGAACTAGGGAAAATTCAAATGAATCCATGTAGTATAATTTGATTTGTGGGGGAATTCCAAAACAGGCAAAATTAAACCATGTTGTTGGGCATGCATGCCTGGGTGGTTAAACTAGACAGAATAAGTATGTAATGATTATCACAAGAATTTGGATATTGGTTGCCTTCTAGGGATAATAGGGATTGCAGATAGGGGGAAAGGGAGCAGCCTCTGGGACGCTAGTAATGCTCTATCTACTGACCTGGATGCTGGTTTACATTGATGTCTGTCTTATAGTTATCCTAAAACTGCATATATATGTTTTGTACATTCTTGGGTATATCTATTTCATCATGTATTTCTATGCATATGTGAGTACAAAGTCAATTTCAAAAAATAAAAAATAAAGGGCAGGTATAGGCTTAATAAGAAAAAAAATTTAGTATTTTTACAAGTAAAAGCAAATGGAACAGAATAGAGAGCCCAGAAAAGGATATATTTGTGTATGGGAAATTAACATAAAATTTTATATTATCAATCAATAGGAAAAAGGTATTTTGCCTAGCAGGAGGAAAGAGGAGAATGAATTCACTGTATGGAGGATATGAACTTATATTCTACCTAAAATTACCTAAGCAGGATGGACTTGAGGTGGGTTAAAGAGCTAAAGGAAAAGAACAACCTGTAGACTTAAAAGCAGGAACCGGGTGCCGAGGCACAAGCCTGTAATCCTTGCGGCTCCAGAGGCTGAGGCAGGAGGATTGTAAGTTCAAAGCCATCCTTGGCGACTTAGAGAGGCCCTGAGCAACTCAGCCAGACCCTGTCTCTACATAAAATATAAAAAAAGGGCTTGGGATGTGCTTCAGTGGTTAAGCACTCTTGGTTCAAACCCCAGTATGAGAGAGAGAGAGAGAGAGAGAGAGAGAGAGAGAGAGAGAGAAGGTAGGAGATATCTTTATGACACCAGGGTAGGGAAACACTGCTGAAACTAAACTTAAAAAGCACAAAAGCTAAGATTAAATTTTAAAAAAAAGTTGATTGAATTTGAGTCATCAAATTTAAAGATTTTCATTTAGTGAAGAAAAACATTGGCCAAGAGAATAGATGAACATCACAATAAGAAAAAATTTGCAATGTTAAACTGACAAGGTATTAATAAATAGAATATATTAAGAACATTTGAAAATAACAAAGTGGGGATATTAACCCCAAGGAATAACAGGCAAATGGTGTGAAGAAGCAATTTTCAGAAGGGGAGAAAAAAAATGAAGCACATGAAAAATGCTTGGAATCTTCAGTAATGAGAGAAGTGCCAATTAAAACAGCACTTTTAAATTACCTTACACCCATTAGACTAGCATGAATTAAAATGCTTGATATTTCCAAGTGTTGATGAGAAGGTGGAGATACAGGGAACCTCTTCCTTTGTGGGTGGAAGTGTAGATAGTTGCAGTCCTGACAGGCAAGATCCAGAGCTCCAGGAATCACAAGAATCAAAGGCTCCAGGGGCATTCCTGCAGCCACAGTCTACCCCTCCAAATGCAGATGCATTTGCAGATGTAGTTCCAAGTGTTAGGTTTGCTCAAGCCCTGCTGACTTACAGACACAAAACTATACCCTGTGTTCTGGCTTCAAGAGAGTCTAGAGAATACAACTTCTTCCTACCTCTGCAAGGTACATAAACATAATACAAGAGTGGACTCCAACCCTTCAGTTGGGGTTCAGGTACTCATATTTTATAAAAACTCTCTACATGATTCTAATATGTTGGTAGAGTTTTGAAACACTGCACCCAAAGGATTTTGGAATAAAGGTTGAAGGTGCTGATTTGGTGTCTCATCTCACATCCCTGAAGGAAGACCTGGGTGCACACTCTGTTATTGGCACATTTGTGTCACAAGACTGTAGGAATTTGTCTGTAGCAAGAAAACAAATCACTTACTCATTGTCACAACATTTTTACCATGCAATGTGGTTGTTCAGAAGAATAACTCATCGGAGACGTAAAAGACCATAATTAGTACAGCCAAGGACAAGCATTGATTGAGGAAAACCAAGAAGACTGGTCTTAAGTAGGAACAGAGAATATGATGGACATTTTACACATACTCAGTTTCATTCTCTCTACATTTTCCATAGCAGAAAAATCTCAGTCCACGAGGAATGACTTGGGAAATGATGAAATGAATACTTAGCACAAAATTCTGGTCATCAAGCTTCAGGCTTTGCACATCAGAGAAGTTTTGTGGTTTCTAACAGCTAACTGGTGAATCGCAGAAACCACAGAATGACTGATTCCATCAAGAAGTGAAACCTAAATGAAGTGCAGATGGTGCCTTCTGTGAGCTGTTACCAATTTTCACTACAGAAAAAATATTGGCATCTGCAGTGAATCTGAATATTGTCTGAAGGTGGTGGAATGCCAATGGAGATCTTGGAAAATAAATTGTTTATGAATGGATTCTAGAGAAGCCCACAGATATTCAAGATGATCATATCATGTACTAAAAGTTATTCTCACACAAATATATACATAAATATTGGAAATAATAAAGACACATGTATCCTCCATTAACAAGTTAAAATTTTTCTCCTTTCCCTATCTATGGCTGGCATTTCCACTTAAATTTAGAATCAACCTGTCAATTATACAAAATCTGGCTAGGATTTTCATTGGAATTGTATTGAAGGTATAGATCAGCTCAAGGAAAAGGGACATTAAATTTGGAGTGTTCTAACATCTGAAGTTGGTGTACATGTCCGTTTACATCTCCCTCAGTTTCTCCAGGTAAAGTTTTGTAGTTTTCAGGGTACAGAATTCTACATCTTTTATCAGATACTAAGCATTTGGCACTTCTGATGCTCTTACAGATAGTATCTTTTTAATATTTCATTTTAGAATTATTTATTGTTCCAGAACAAATGATTCTATATGCTTACCCTGTAGCTAGCCACGTAGGTAAATTTATACATTAATTTTAATACTTTACCTATAGAGTCTTGTGGATTATCTTTATATCAATCATGTTTTCTGTGAATGATGAGTGTTCTAGATCTTCTTTTTCATCTTGAAATCTTTTATTTTTTTAATCTCTAGTTTAATATTGAGTATAAGTTATCAGAGTGAATATTCTTTTCTCTTTCTCAATTACTAATGAGAGCCTTCAGCTTCTCATGAAGTATGATGTCTGCTAGTTTTTCCTTTGATAGATATTCTTTATCTAATTAAGAAATTTGCATTCTATTTCTAACTTAATAATAGTTTTTCTTATAAATGAGTGTGAAATCTATAATATAACTTTCTGCATCTATTGAGATGATCATATTGCTTTCTTTGTTAATTATTTCTCTGTTGATTTAAAACCTTAAGCCAAACTTGCATACTAGGCACACACTTGGTTATGATATTGTTTTAGATTATAGATTCAATCAACTAATATCTTGCTTGAGATACTAATGCCCATGTTCATAGTAAAGACTTGTGTGTAATTTTAGTTCTTCTTTTTTCTAATTAACTAATAAGGTTTGAGTATCAAGGTGATATTGTCCTAGAAAGAGTTAAGAGGTATGCCTTCTTTTTCTATTGTCTGGAAGAGTTAATATAAAATTTGTACTTTTCCTTCCTTAAATGTTTGGAAGAAACCAATCATGAAGCTATCTAGGACTGAAGGTTTCTTTTAGGAATTCAATTTCTTTAATAAATATTACAATATTGAGAATTTCTGTTTCTCCTTTGTGTATGTTTTGGTAAGTTTAGAAATTCATTCTTTTCATCTTCTACATTTGCAAATTTAGTGAAATAAGATAGTTAATATTATCCTTCTCTTATTTTTAAGTGGCTTTAAAATCTGTGATAATAGTCTCTTCATTTTTTAGGTATAGAATTTGTTTTATCTCTCCCTTCCCTCCATCTCTCAGCTTTCCTTGTTTATACACTGTATTAGTCTTTTCAATAATCAACTTTTGAATGTTTTGTCTTCTCCTTTTAAATTTTTTATCATGATGAAATTCACACGACATAAAACTCACCGTTTAACCATTTCACAGTGGACAACTCAATAGCATTCATAATGGGCAACCCTCACCATTAACTTGTGCCAAAATATTTTCATCACCCCAGAAGGAAACCCACATTTATTGAGTAGTCACTCTCCATTTTCTCCCCCCTCCAGTCCCTGGCAACTTAGAATGTTTTCTGACTCTCATGATTTGCCTATTTTAGCTAAGTGTGTAAATAGAATCCTAGAATATGTTGTCTTTCATGTCTGGCCCCTTTCACCTAGCATAATGACTTCCAGGTACATCCATGTTGTAGCATGTGTTAGAGCTCCATTCTTTATATGGCTGCATAATATTCCACACAGTTGTTGGTCTCTAAGTTTGTTTTTCTTTGATTGTTGGTTATTACCATTATTATTTCTATCCTTCTGCTTCCTTTGGATTTTGAAGGTTATTTTTGTTTTGTTTTTGTTTTGAGATAAATGTTTAGATAAGTGAAGTATAGTTTCATTAGTTTTGATTAATGTACTCAATGTTCTGTTTTTAGGTACATGTCAATTTGGGATCACGAGATCTGGTCACACAAACCTGGGGCTCCTACACTTTCTGAATGGATGCTTTTGTATAAAACAAAGATAATAAGATTGGTCCTATTTTCTCCAGGCTGTTTGATTATGTAAGGTGAATGCATGTTGCAAATTACTTCTGGGTTTGGATAGAACTTCCTAGTTTGCACTCTAGTTGCTTCGTGTCTGCATGGTGGTTTCAGATATTTTCTTTTATTTCATAAAGCAAACCCACAGGAATGATCTCCGGTTTACACATGTTATTTCTGCTACTATAGAGTTTCAGGAAATCCAGTGTTTTTCTTCCAACTCTTACTATAGCTGCTTCATTCTGGACAGTGTTGTTGACATTCTCAGGGCACTAGAATTTCACATGTTCAGACACTTGAGAATGTTGCAACTTCTGCCAGCAAGGTTCAGCATCTGCTGCAGAACAATCCCAAGAGAAGCCACCAACTCGGCCTTTCCCTGCTTGCACAGGATTGAACTTGGCAAATTTGGCTCTGGCTCTCTACCAAATCTGTGACAATTTTTACTGAATGCTCAGTGCCTTCAGGGTTTTGTGTGTGTGTGCCGGGGGCGGGGAAATGAAAGAATGAGTAGATGTGCTTTTTGCCCAATATATTTAGAAACTAATATTTGAACACATGCAAAGAAATATTTGGCACATGAGGACTGAGGGAGGAAAGGAAATTAGGACTGAGAGAGGAAAAGAAATAAAGGAGAAATTATAAAAATCAAGGTGACATCCAAGTTTTTTTATGACATTTTAATGTTGGGTTATAAATTTCTGGTGATAAAAAGAATTTCTAAGTTTAACCCATTCTCCGTAACTTTCCATATATTTTAAACTTTCATATTCTAAGGACTCATGCTCTTATTTGCACATTTTAACACCTCTGTAATATGAAACTGTGTAATAGTTTGGGGAAATTGTGTTATAGACCAATTGATAGTTTTCCTTACCCAATTACACATAAAATAAAATAACAATAAATAATTGTGCCTTTAACATAAAGATATCTTAAAGTAAATGAAACATGGTATATTAAAGTTTTCTGGAGGCTCTTGTAGTTGATTTTCAAATATTCATTCATTCATTCAACAGTATTTATTGAGCACCCAGCTTTTGTGAGGTGCTGTTTAGGCATCAGCTATTACAATAAACAAGGTATTGTTGTATAATCTAGAAAGAAACAGAAAATAATAAGGTATTATCAATGCAGAGTACTAAGAATAATAAAAGGAAGATATCACAATGTGAGATATGAGAAAGGTATCAGTAAATACCAGCTGAAATAAATTCCAACTGGTATCTGAAGGGACAAGGAAGATATAGTAATGTCAAAAATGAAGAATAGAGAAATGATTAAAAAATGGGGTTTTAGACAAAAGAGCAGGTAAGAACAAAAGCAGTATCTTGAGCCAGGTGCAGTGGTGCACACCTGTAATCCCAGGTCTTCTGAAGGCTGAGGCAGGAGGACTATAAGCTTGAGGCCAGCTTGGGCAATTTAACAAGACCCTGTCTCAAAGTGCAAAATTTAAAAAGAGCTGGGAATGTGACTTGGTGATAAAACATCTCTAGGTTCATTCCCCAGAACCAGGGTTGGGGTGAGGGGAATAGTATCTTTCTATTGACTACAGCCACCATTATACAACAGATATTTTGAACTTATTCTTCCTAACTGAAATTTTATATCTTTGAACAACATCTCCCCAAATCCCCTCCCAGTCTCTGGTAACCACCATTCTACTTCTGTGAGTTCAACTTTTTAGATATAAGTGAGATCATGAAGTACTCCTCTTTCTGTGCCTGACTTATTTCACTTAATATAATGTCTTCTGGTTTCAACCATATTGTTGCTAATGACAAGATTTCCTTCTTTTTTTTAAAATTAATTAATTTATTTTAATTAGGTATATATAATAGCAGAATGCATCTTGATTCATTGTACACAACTGCAGCACAACTTTTCATTTATCTGGTTGTACACAAAGTAGGGTCACATCATTTGTGCAATCATACATGTACCTAGGGTAATGATGTCCATTTCATTCCACCATCTTTCCTGCCCTCATGCACCCTCCCCACTCCTCCTTACCTTTTGTCCAATCAAAGTTCCTCCACTTTTCCCATACCCCCCTCAGAGAAAACATTCAGTCTTTGGTTTTTTGGGATTGGCTTACTTTGCTTAGCATGATATTCTCCAACTCCATCCATTTACCTGCAAATGTGATAATTTTATCCTCTTTTAATTCTAAGTAGTATTCCATTGTGTATATCCACAGTTTTTTTTAACCATTCATCTATTGAAGGGCATCTAGGTTGCTTCCACAGTTTAGTCACTGTGAATTGAGCTACTATAAACATTGATGTGGCTGCATTACTATAATATACTGATTTTAAGTCCTTTGGGTACAGACTGAGGAGTGGGATAGCTGAGTCAAATGATGGTTCCATTCCAAGTTTTCTAAGGAATCTCCATACTGCTTTCCAGAGTGGTTGCACCAATTTGTAGTCCCACCAGCAAAGTATGAGTGTGCCATTTTCCCTGACATCCTCACCAACACCTATTGTTTATATTCTTGATAGCTGCCATTCTGACTGGTGTGATATGAAATCTTAGAGTAGTTTTTGATTTGCATTTCTGTAATTGCTAGAGATGTTGAACATTTTTTCATATACTCGTTGATTGAATGTATATTTTATTCTGAGAAGTGTCTGTTCAGCTCCTTGGCCCATTTACTGATTGGGTTGTTTGTTTGTTTGTTTGTTTGGTGTTAAGTTTTTTGAGTTCTTTATATATCCTGGAGATTAGTGCTCCATCTTACGTGCGTGTGGCAAAAATTTGATCTCAAAGTATAGATTCTCTGTTCACCTCACTGATTGCTTCTTTTGCTGAGAAGAATCTTTTTAGTTTGAGTCCATCCCATTTATTAATTCTTGATTTTATTTCTTGCACTTTAGGAGTCTTGTTAAGGAAGTCAGGGCCAAATCCAATGTGATGAAGATTTGGGCCTACTTTTTCCTCTATTAGGCCCAGGGTTTCTAGGCAAATCCCTGGGTCCTTGATCCACTTTGACTTGAGTTTTGTGCATGGTGAGAGATAGATAGGGATTTATTTTCATTTTGCTACATTTGGATTTTCAGTTCTCCCAGCACCATTTTTTGAAGAGGCTATCTTTTCTCCAATGTGTATTTTTGGTGCCTTTGTTCAGCATGAGATAACTGCATTTTTGTGGGTTTGTTTCTGTGTCTTCTATTCTGTAACATTGGTCTACATGTCTATTTTGGTGCCAATACCATGCCATTTTGTTACTATAGCTTTGTAGTATAGTTTAAGGTCTGGTATTATGATGCCTCCTGTTTCACTCTTCTTGCTAAGGATTGCTTTGGCTATTCTGGGTCTCTTATTTTTCCAAATGAATTTCATGACTGTTTTTTCTATTTCTAAAAGGAATGACAATGAGATTTAATTGGAATCTCATTGAATCTGTATAGTGCTTTTGGTAGGCCATTTTGACAATATTAACTTTGCCTATCCAAGAGCATGGGAGATTGTCTCATCTTCTAAAGTGTTCTTCAATTTCTTTCTTTAGTGTTCCGTAGTTTTCATTGTAGAGGTCTTTCACCTCTTTGGTTAAGTTAATTCCCAAGTTGTTGTTGTTGTTGTTTTATATATATTTTTTGAGGCTATTGTGAATGGGGTAGTTTTCCTAATTTCTTATTCTATCATGTATATCTACTGCATTTTTATTATGAGCCTATGTTTGGTCACGTGTTGGCTCTTGACAGTGGCCTCTGGCTGTTAAAAGTGCTATTCTGTATATTTTACTCTTAGAAGCAATAAGTATTCCATTACTGAAATAGTAATGCCTCCTCTTTTCTTCCATCCAGAATTGGGCATAACTCTCCTTTAGAAAATAAGTATCAGTCTAAAGTAACTTGGTCACCTCATCTACTGTATCCCACGTAGCCCCAGAGCCCAAGTTGACCCTGAACATTATTCAAACTTCCCCATTTACCTCTTCTATCCCTGACTTTAGGAACTCCAGCTCCTCCAAAGAATACTTGACACAACCTCTTATGATTCTGGAAGCAAGTACATTTTATGTACCTCATATGCAGTAGATAGATATATTTGGCTTGGAAACCTCAGGGAAGAAAGAGAACAAGATGGGAAGAAAGATGGGAAATAATGAGACATCCCTACTCCTCCAGGGCCTTTCCTATGATATGTCTCCTAATGGACCAAGGAACAGAGACTTGAAGGCCCTGATTTAGAGGAACAAATTTCAAGATCAACTAAAATTAGAATCCTGAGAATTTTTTTTTTCCCCAGTAAGAGACCAGGATCAGGATCCAGAAAACACATTTTTATTTGGGCAGTCACCTTTCTCCTTCTCCACATAGTGAATCAATCTCTGAATGTTGTGGGAAGTTAGGGAGAGGAGGATGTTGAGTAAGGTTCGGGTTCAGGTCACCACAGGAGTCAACAGAAGATGTGATCTCTATCTTGGCATCTCATCTCACCTTGTCATATCCCGTGGGTTGACTTGGGAAATTTTTGCTCTGGGATTTGAAAGATAGAATCAGGCGAGGAAAGGGAAGGAAAACAGGATGGCTTGAGGAAAAGATGAAAGGGGCACAAAAAAGGCAAACAACCAATGGATGCATGTAAAAAACAAATGCCATGAATTTTTGTCCCAGAAACACAACTTGGGTTCTTTTTTTTTTTTTTTTTTTTTTT
>NW_026000142.1:126333-130596 GCF_001458135.2 Marmota marmota marmota
CCCCGTCTGGAACCCAGAATTCAGCCCTGAGTACGGTGCTTGCGCGGCTGGCAGAAACTGCAGCGCTGTAACCCTGCGTCTCTATCCCAGCGCACACTGCAGACTTTCGCCGCGGGGCGATTTGCTGAATAAGCAGTTACCCTCCGTGCGACAAACCTCTCGCGTTTGAGTCCCCGTAGCCGATCCTCGTGCGATGGAAATCCTTCCTCCAGGTTCCGGAGCACCCCACTATTGCTGGAAATTCCTAACAAGATATCCTTTAGCCGTCCTGACTTGTCTTACTCCCACACAGTGAAGCAGCACACGGGGGTAATGCACTCCCCTCGCCGCCATCTTCCTTCACAACTTGGGTTCTTTAGTGCCCACAGGACACTGGGTCAGAGGTGAAAAGAGTAGCATCTCTTGTGTACTCCCCACCTCACCCTCACTCCTTGCCCCTCATGCTTCCTTTATTCCCCACTCTTTGCCATCCACTCATGCTTTCTTTCCTTCTTAAAATATTTGGGCAACTACTATGTTCCAGAAACTGCTGTAGAAGTTAAAGAGAAGGTAGTTAGCAAATTAGTGAGAATCTCATAGTCTCATAATTAGTGAGTGCCTTCTCATAGTTCACATGCTACGAAGGAAGGTAGGGTGCGTGCAAGTGAACAAATCCATGAGCAAGATGCTGTGGTCAAGAGTGTGAGGAAGGCAGGGTGACAGCCAGAATCCTTAACCAGAGATATAGCGCAGCCTCCATCAGTCTCAGCTGAACAAAGCACTGCTTGGAGGAAGAATCACGGACACCCTCCTGTGCTGGGCCATGACCTCATAGTTGTTAGATTATGGTGAAGTGATGGGGGTTCCCCAGCGGACAGAATGGTCTGTGTTATGAGATACCTTTGGGGGGCCAGAGGAAGTGGCTATTCACCAACAGTATTGAAACAGCTCACTAAGCTAATAATTAGTAACGGTGTCAGTGGCAATCATTCAGTTGCATGTTAGTCGGCTTTGTGTGATTATGACTAAAAGATGTGACAAGAACAACGTAGAGGAGGAAATGATTATTTTGGTTCTGGCTTTTCAAGCTTCATTCAGTCCATGGTTGGCCAACTGCATAACTCTGAGCCTCGGATGAGGCCATACATCATGGCAGAAGGACATGGTAGAGAAAAACGGCTAGGACAAAGCACCAGAAAGGAGAGAGAGAGAGAGAAAGCGAGAGAGAGAGCGCTCTGCTCACTAGGGATAAAATATAAGCCCCAAAGTCATATCCCCAGTGACCTACTTCCTCCAGCCATACCCTACCTGCCTACAGTTACCACCCAGTAAATCCATATCAATGGATTAACCCACTGACTCGGTTATACCTCTCATAATTGAATCATTTCACCTCTGAAAATTCTTGAATTGTTTCACAAATAAGCTTTGGGAGGATACTTCATTTCTAAACCATAACAGGTTGATACCAGCACTGGAGGTTTAATGGCTGTGGATGGGGACAAGAGGCAGGGGCAAACTACTATAGATGATGATGTTGGGAACAGCCTCTCAGAAGAAGTGATATCAAGCTAAAATCTGAATGGCAAGGAAAAGAAACTCGAGGAACAGTTTGTCCAGGAGCAAGCAAGGGAACAAACTGACCAAAGAACAGTAAAGGTGAAGACAGTAGAGTGTGATAAGTTTGGCATCTGTACAGAGTGGCAAAAAAGGCTGATGTTGCTGCGATATTATGCAGGGAATGATAGTAAATTAGGTCAGATGGTTAAGTACAGACCAGATCTCATGGGGCCTCTTAGGCCACAATAAGAAAGTAAAATGAGAAGCCATGGGAGGGAGGATTTTAAGCAGGAGAATGATATAATCTGATTTACATTTTAAACAGATTACTTGGGCTGCAGCGGGAATGAATTGGGGGATTAGGGAGAGAACAGTGTAGGGGTTGTTCGAGCCTAGAGGTGATATTCAGGCCTGACCCACAACGATGGTAGTGGAAAAGGAGAGAAATGGGCTGAATCAGGATTTTTTGGTTGTTGAGGTGGTTTTGAAGCTATGTGCACACATTCTTCCATGAGCATTTCCTCAAGAGGTGCAGCTTCGTTCCTCTCCCTTTGAATGTGGCCTGGAGTTAGGAGTTACTTCTAGCAAATAAAATATGGCAGAAGGTAGGAGACGTCAGTTCTAAGATAGTTATTACTAGAGTGTGGCTTCCATTTGGGGGCATGCTCTTTCATTCCATCCTCACTCTAGGGAAAGTCAGCTGCCTCCGTCTGCTGCAGCTCTGTGGAGAGATTCATGTGGCAGAGGGCTGAAGCCTGACAAGGGAGTGAGCTTGGAAGTGGATCTTACCTCCTCCACTCTATCCCAGTTGAATGCTCAGAAGAGACAGCTTGGCTATCAACCTCTGTGTGACCTTCAAGGATTTCTACACTACACTTGGATTCTGGATCCACAGAAACTCTGAACTAATTAATGTTATTGTTTTTAATGGCTAGATTATACAGCAATAGATAATAGGGAGTAATCTATGGGACTGGCTGATATATTACGTGCAAACAGGGTGTGAGAGAAAAGAAGGAATGAAAGAAGATGTCTAGATTTGTGGCTTGAGCAACTGGTAGTGGTGCAATTCACTGAAGTGTAGAGAACTTGAGAAACAACACATGGAGGAGAGGGATCAAAGTTCTTTAGAAACATTCTGAAGAGACTATTAGACATCCCAGTAGGAATGTCCGTCAGATAGCCTGCTGAGCCCTGACCTAACTCCTTAATCATTGTTTATGAGCATAAGTAAATAATGGTTTGGAGAATATCTCCACTCTTCTTTCTCTCTTTAATCCATTCTAAACTGGCTTGTGTTCCTTTGTCTCAACTACAGAATTTGCTAAAATCAAACCACCCATTGCAGCCATGTTGTCATTCATAATCCAGCAGTTTCCTCTCTGTCTTGATCATATTCAACTCATAAACACATTGGACAAGGATTACCACTTCATTTTTTCAAGTACTTTCCTCTCTCGGATTCTGTGATCCTATTCTCTCTCAGGTAGACTCTTCTGCTCTACACAATGTGGACTAGGGTTCCTCAGTGGTACACAGTTCCTATGTCATAGGTCTGCTTCCCTGGCAGAGATGGCTAGGAGTTCGACCTTAGCTAGCCATTTCCTCCCTCCATGAATTCACGGCCTTTGCATGGATGCTGTGGTGGTCAGATGTATTACACAGAAGCTCAAAGTTTAAGATAAAGTATGCTAGGTGGGGGCGGAGAGACAGAGCAATAGCTAGAATGTCAGGTTAAAAAGGACTTTCCTGGACATCTATGGGTGATAACTCAAGCGTATTAGCAACTGATGGGAATATTACAGAAAAGTGGAAGAGATGGATATTACAAAAGAGAAGTGTGACTGGGATCCAAAGAGAAGAAAAGGGATCCAGAAAAAGGGAGGGCTGGCATTTAGTGAAGTAAGAGACACTCCTTCACAGTGCAAGATTGTCAGGAGTACCCAGAGGCACTCCCATGGATTTGTTCAGTCCTCTTTGCTCACTTCTCTTATCAGTGAGGCCCTTCTTAACTCGCCCTTCTTAAATGACACCTTTAGTACTCCCACTCTACCTTCCCTGCTTATTTTTGTCCATAGTGTATGTTTGTGTGTAGAATAAAAATATGCATTGCCCCTAGCGTTATCTACACCATTGCGTTGTGTTTTGCTGTTGCTTTTGTGGTCAATAGAATATAATCTTGATGGAGACATTTGTCGTGTCTTTTAGCATCTAGAGCAGTGTGTGGAACACAGCAGATACTCAGTAAATGTCAACGGAGTGAGGGAATGAATGGATAGGGGAAGAGTGTGCCTAAGCGATCTCTAAAGTCAGAGGGGTACTGAGAGAATGAGATGCTTGAAACCCAGATGTTGGAAAGTGACACAGGTAGTTGGTGAGAACAGAATTAGAATTAGGTCTTAGGAACTCCAACCGCAGTCCCTCCTCCCTTTTTTGCCTGTGGCCATGATCAAGTTACAGAACCTCTTTGAGCCACAAGTATTAGCACCTTTTGAATAAGAATTGAGTGCTCCGAAAGGACTGGCTCTTCTTTTCCACGCCGATTTTCTCTAACTTGCTTGATTTCGGTTTCTTAATCTATTCCCGGTCTTTTCTCCATAAAGTCTGAGGAAACAGGAGGGTCCTGGGTCTAAGGACACAACTCCTGGCTGCAGGCGCTGAGCGTGAGTCCAGCTGCGGTTGCCCAGCAAGCGATGGGATGGGGCGGGGCGGGGCGGGGCGCGA
>NW_026000142.1:131722-139094 GCF_001458135.2 Marmota marmota marmota
GCGCGACCGGCCAATCCCGGTCCTGTCCGAACCTGGCTCGGTCCGTGCATAAGTCCATCTGTCCGTTAGTCTGTCCAGAGCCATGGCGAAGCTGACGGTGCTCACCCTCATGGGGCTGGGACTGGCGCTTTTCAGAGATCACCGGTCTTCTTACGAGTAAGTTGGGTCGTGGTGAGGGCTGCAACCCTTGTCCCTCCCCTAAACCCCAGTGTAGTAACACCCCCATTCCCAAAGTAGGGTCCAGGCTCTTAACAGAAAATACAGACCTGGGCTGGATACATGTCCTACAGAGGTTTCATCAATGTTTGTCCAGCTATCATGTGCCACTTGTAAACATACCCTTGCTCATGGTCTGAGAGATGGGACAAGTCATTGGCAGTGGTGAGTGGGTCAAGTTGTCAGTGTCATGAAGATCTGCGTGCTTTGGCTACAGATTGACTTCTCAACCTGGCTTTTAAAAAAAGGGTGGAGGGGGATAAGGGTTGGTGTTTCATGAATTAGGGAAAGGACACCCCCCCGTGGTGGCTGCCTGGTCACAGCACAAAGCTTCTGGCCACGGAGAATCTCAACTGGAAGCCACGTGGAGGGGGACAATCTGCACGCGGACCTAGGTAGGTAGGAGCAGATGCTCCCTGAAGTGGTCCACCTGCTCCAGTGGGTGCCAGGCAGGGAGGAGAGAACCATGATGCTGCAATTGATGTCCTAGGTTCTAGCTCTTCCCTCTGAATATGAGAACTTGAACAAATCACTTCACATCTCTAAATCTCAGCTGCTTCAATAAATTGAAATTGATAATACACACTCCTATAGGAAGCAACTAACACTGAGCTTGGGACATAGTAGCTATTCAATAAATGTGAGTTCCCTGCTTCTCTTTATTTAATAAGGCATTAAGGTGCTATGGAGGATGGTAAATTTTTGCAGGTGTTCAAAGTTTACAGATCATCCTACTCCCAGAGGCTTAGTCAAATAAGTCTTATTTACTCTGAAGTAAAACATTAATATAATGGAATCTTTTGGATTTTTAAAATATCTTATCACCTTACAGACTAATACATAGAAGCTTACATTCAGAATAGGTTTTTATGAATTATTGTGGAATTTTCTTCTAATTACTGCTATTTTTGAAATCACAAAATATTAGAAAAGTATTTGAAAAAAGTGTAATTAGTAGTTCAGGCTTTTAGATGATGTAAAAATTAGCATGTGAATTTTCATTGATCACGGTACTGTTTGCTGCCAATGGGTTTATGCAGAGAGATATAGAGTGGGTACCGAGCTTCCTGGAGTAGTCCAGTCAGGGGAAAAAAGGAGACTGCACTTCTCTCCAGATGGTCCTAAAGCCTTGCTACTCAGAAGGGTCTATGGGCTAGCTGCATGGGTGGTAACTAGGAGTTCCTGAATGTGCAGAATCTCAGTGCCCTCTTCCCTTATACTATTGAATCTGATCAGCGTTACTTAACGAACTCCCAGGAGATTTTTATGCACTTCTCTTCATATTTTGTCATTGTCCATGCTAGAACCAGAGCAAGAGATCCTGGACAATCAATAAATGACCTTTATCCTCATTTTAGAGATAAGGTACCTGAGTCTCCAGAAAAATCATGAATCTGCCCAACATAGAAAATGGAAGCAATGATGTCCTGAAGCCTTCATCAGGAGCAAGCCAAACTCGCAGAAAGGCACAACCTTTAAAATTCAGAGATGGCTATATGTTTGTGTGTGTTGGGGAGCGGGAGGGACTCACAAGAAATTATACAGGGGGAAACTTGTGGAAGCATACAAGGGATGCCTGCAGGGATTTCTTGAGCTTCTGAGGTGGGAGCTCTCAGAAGAAGAAATTGAGAATGCTCCTCTGGGGCACGAATCCCTAACCCGTCATTGTAGTCAGCTGCATATAACTTTGAGAGGTACATACTGCACAAGCCCAGGAAATGCCTAGTACAAGACAGAAATAGTACCCCTCGTGTGCAGGTCCTGGAGGCGCTCATTCCTAAATGATTCATCATGATGCATGAATCCACTGTTTCCTTTATTTAGAAGGAATCCACAAAGCTAGCATGAATCTTTCAATGCATTTCTGCCACTCAGGCTTGTTACAGGCAACACACTGTGTGGATAGAGGGTGGTGACCCTGAGTCAGACCTCCTTTCTCCAACTTTCAAGCCACTTTACCACTTTACACCAAGAAAATTTGAGCCTTTTTCTTCACCTGAAAATTATGGAATAATAACCCACATTGCAGTAGCATATATATAAAATCTGCTGCTTAATAAGTGCCCTATAGGGTCTGGAGTTGCGGCTCAGAGGTAGAGTGCTTGCCTAGCATACGTGAGTCACTGGGTTTGATCCTCAGCACCACATAAAAATAAAATAAAGGTATTGTGTCCACTTATAACTAAACAAATATTTTTAAAAATAAGTGCCCTATAATTGTTAGCTTTTATACTTGTCATATATGATTTCAAAAATTCACTTAGGAAATCCAATGAATGATACCTGAATATTACCTTACCTCATTGAAACCCTAGGCTAAGGATAAATAACCTACCAAACCCTCCAGTCTCCCCTATCAATGCATCCACAGCATTTTCTCCATCTGATGTTCTAGCCTAGCAATGCCACAAAACAATTCAGTGGACATCTGCCAACCCCTCCCACTTGCAAAGTGCTGCATTGTGCTGGAAGTCATAGAAATCAATATGATAAAGCATTTGCTCACTGATTTCAGAGTGGATGGGGAGCAACAAGACCAGAAACTGATAACTGTAAAGCAACAGAGCGAGAGACTTGAGAGATATGAAGGTGAAGGTTCATGAGCATAAACTTAGGAGTTACTAATCCTGTCATAGAAGAAGCTGTAGAAAGTTATGAGGATCCTGGGTGTCCCCATAGATAAGGAAGTAAAGGGCCTCCTTGGATGGAGGGAAAAGAGTGAGCAAATGAAAAGGGGTATGAAAGGGATATAGGGAACAGAGTCCTAGGTATCATGTCACCTAATTCCAAATCCCAACTCTGCTCTTTTAAGCAAAGCAATGACATGTAAATGACTTAGCTTCTCTGTACCTCAGTTTTCTTACCTATAAAACAAGGAAAACACAAATCTTTGTCTCAAACGTGGCTAAGGAGATTAAATGAGGAAGTATGTGTGTGAGAGCTCTTAGCACAGGGCTTGGTGCATAGTAGGTCTTAAAATGGAATTATTGAATGAACAGAGAGTGTGCCGTGAAGCTACAGAAAATTGACAGCTAAGGGTGACTGGCCTGAGTTCCAGATTGGGTTTCTTAATGCACAAGGAAAACTCCTGCTTTCTTTGGCTGGAAGCCAGGGTATATTTGCACTGAATAGTTCACAGTAAAGGTTGTGTGCTTTCTAGACAGAGTTCAGAGGCTTGTGAATCAAGGACATATCTCAGTATTGAACTTTATCTCTTTGACCTGGAACATTTGGACTTAATCAAGATATTTCCTGATAATTTGAGAAAAAGATAGAACAACATGAGTTAAATTACAGTGACACAGGCCAAATGAACCTCAACGGGCTTCTTCCAGCTGTTTATTATTGTTATTTGTAAATTTTGCCTTGTTAGGGGGTTGAGTGTAGATTTGCATTTGTACTTGCATTCCAATCCCAGTTTAGACATTCCATAACTATATGGTATTGGAAAGCCACTGATGTTAGTCATCTGTAACCCAGGAAAACAACCCCTTAGGGAGGTGTTTGCAGGTTGAATGAGGGTATGCACAGCATCTGAACTATGGTGTCAGTGATATCCTGTTGTGATATGACTCGTTTGGGCCACAAATTGGAGCCCAAGGCAACTGGGAACAGGTTTAACACCTCCTTGCCTACTGTGGGCTCCTGCTAACTGTGATTATTGCCATTTCCAAGCTAGAGAGCATCTGCGGGGTGGGGGAGGGAAGCCTGAACTAGAAAAATAGCTGAACAGGTCTACCTTTCTCCATACTCAGTGAACCAATCACAGTTAACAAACCTTGTGAACCAGGCAGCCTGCTTATTCCTTCCTATGTGGTTTTAAGTCTTTTTTTTTTTTTAAGTTAATTTGGCTATCTTGAGCTTTTTTCACAAGTTTTGGCCTATTCAACAAATTCATATCCTTGGATCCCTCCTCCTATGTCACTCTCTGTGTTGTCCTTGGTATGACTTTAACCCTTAACCTCTTGAACCCTACCATCATCATTGGGGTTCCTTGGCGGCACTCCATGAATATTCATTATGTTTCCCCCAGACTAGTGTCTTTCATAGTGACAGCTCTCAAAATCAGTGTAGTAGATCATGATCAACATTTTTAAATAAATGAAGTAGATTTGAGTAGAAAAGTTAAGAATGCATACATAGATTAGGGTAAGTATCATTTTGAGATACTTGGTTTAGGAGTGTGTGTGTGTGTGTGTGTGTGTGTGTGTCAGAGCATGCGCACACATGCATGTTTGTATCATGTAAAATGCTTTCTTAATACAATTCTAAATCTGCAAAGTTTGTAAGCCCCTACTCTATTATAAATTTTAACTTTCCCTTTATTGCAAACTTTTGTGATTATGACATGGGATTTCTGGGGTTTTTTTTTTTTTTTTTAAAGACTGGGTCTTGCTATGTTGCCTAGGCTGGACTCAAACTTCTGGCTCAAGTGATCCACCCACTTCAGCCTTCAAGTAGCTGGGACTGTAGGCAAGCTCCACTGTGACCAGTTCTGATTTCCTTTTTAGTTTCCTAGGTCATAGGGCAGATCCCAACTTCTCTTTGAAGTCTGTTTTCTAATTTCATGTCTATCGCTCAGGGAGCCACAGTCTCTTAGCAGGCCAAACTATCTCTCCTATTTGTTCATCTCTGTATCTCTAGCACCTGGCCTACTGGTTCTCTACCAATTGTGCATCCAAAGAACTGTGGTGGGCTGGGGATGTGGCTCAAGCGGTAGCGCACTCGCCTGGCATGCGTGCGTCCCGGGTTCGATCCTCAGCACCACATACAAACAAAGATGTTGTGTCATACAAAGATGTTGTGTCCGCTGATAACTAAAAAAATAAAATAAAATAAATAAATATTTAAAAAAAGAACTGTGGTGCTTTTACACAGTGGATTTATGGGCTCCCTTCCTAGCCTATTAGGCCAGACAATCTTAGCAGGTGGGTAGAGTTGATAGTCAATGGCATGATAATAGGAACATCTAAAATTTTTTTCTTAATGAACAAATGAAAGATCAATTGCCCTCAAATTCTTACATTCTGTATCATGTTGATAAGAATTTTACCCAAAGTGTCTGGTCACCTCCAGCCCATCACCCTGTGAGACTGTGACTATATGATATCATTTGTTCATATATATATTAATCTCTTGGCTGTGCTAATGTCATGGTCCAATTTTTTCAAATGTCTCATTCATATCTTTGCTATGTGTAGGCAGGCTGCTGGTGCTTTGTTCTAGCATCTGTTCATGTTTCCTTTGTCCTTCATTCAAATATTCCCCTATGATTTTTATGTGCTTGTATTTAATAAGTTGTTTGTGTGTAAATGTGTGCATTTTCATACATGCAGGCTTGTGTGTGTGTGTGTGTGTGTGTGTGTGTGTGTGTGTGAGAGAGAGAGAGAGAGAGAGAGAGAGAAATGCTTTTTTATAGGCTGGACTTGGGTATGATTTTATGAAGTGACAAAGCCTTTAGATACACCTACATTTTTCAAGTATTAGTCTGAAAGCAGATGCACAGTCCAAGCTGTGAAACCAGGCTGGGCAAATGGATAGGAAACCTGTCAATTGTTCTAAAATATCATGGGTGAAATTGGAACCATGTTGCCATTTGACCCCAACTATCCACCTTGTATTTCTTACACAATTAAAATAGTTCCTGTTCCTACAAAAGTGCATGAAGCAGACACTATATATCCCCTTTGTATATCTGTCCATCTCTGCACATAGGAGCCCTTACCCAACTAAATGTTGTATCCCACGCTCCCCACTGCTCTGACCTTGCATGGTAGAATTATGGGTGTTGGGGACCGCTGACTCTGGGATTGCCTCCAAGACGAAGAGCAGTTAAGAAGAACTTTGTGGACTGTAGTTTAATTCTGAGAGTTTCATCTGTTCATTCCTTTCTCCCTCCTAGAGAACGACTTAATGCTTTCCGTGAAGTGAAACCTGTGGAACTTCCCAACTGTAATTTTGTTAAAGGAGTCGGTATGTATGTGAGAAGAGAAGGTGTCTCATTTGAACTGCTAGTATATCATCTTGCTATTTATTTTGTCCGTATGCCTGTTTAATTTTGTTCAAAAAACATTATTGACCCAGGAGATTTTTATTAAGTCAGTAGTTAATTACGGAATACCATGTCTTTTGACTTTTGTCTTCCCCAACATATTGCCAATGTGTTGGCCGTTTTGATTGTTTGTTTTTGTTTGGTCAATAGAGCAGAAACAATAGTCAGAGCCATGTATGATTTCATGGTAATATAACCTGAGCAGAAAACAAAAGAAGGAAAGAAGAGGAAGACAAAGTGAGTAGAGAATGTATATATATTTTTTTAAGCTCTCACAGGCCTTGGTAATTACCATGAGGCTTTTCTCCTCATGTATCTCTTTTAAAGTTGGAAAGGAAAATTTCCCCAGAACCTCTCAGTAGATTTCCCCTTAGATCTCATTAGTCAGAGCTGAAGGACAGGCTGGGGCCCTAGGTGCAAAGGAAGCTGGGAAAGCAATTATTGGCCTCCATTGTGGGAGGCCAGCTTGCCAGCAAAAAGAGAGAGCCAGGAGAAAGCGACCCACAGAGTGTCCCAGAGCTCAACGCCTCATCTGGTTTCAACCAACCGGCTTTTTTATTTGAGGACAGTTTGCTTAATTCACGTTTTGGTTATTGTTTTGGGTGGGTGGTGTTTTTGTTTGTTTTTTAGAATTATTTATCTCAGTTGACTACAGTTCAGAAGGCAATGCCAGAACACTCATTCAGTTAGTATCATTAAACTTGGCCAGATATCTGAGGGCACAATATTTTTCTAGAAAAATATGTTATTAATATCATATATCACAAGGCATTTGAAAAGCATACATCTCTGTTAAAAGTATGAATACAAAAACAAGTAGTTTGTTTGTCCCTAGATTAATTAAAATTTGAAAATTTTACGTCTATTGAGAGCATGACAAATTTGAAGGGAGTCACATTTTATTGACATATTAATTGCAACTGCATATTCTCAATCGTGCCCTTCAATAGACGAATGGATAAAAAAAATGTGGCATTTATACACAATGGAGTATTACTCTGCATTAAAAAATGACAAAATCATAGAATTTGCAGGGAAATGGATGGCATTAGAGCAGATTATGCTAAGTGAAGCTAGCCAATCCCTAAAAAACAAATGCCAAAT
>NW_026000142.1:139914-174265 GCF_001458135.2 Marmota marmota marmota
AAAGGCAGCGGAGCACAACAGACACTAGTATGGCAATATGTAAATCAATGGATGTGTAACTGATGTGATTCTGCAATCTGTGTATGGGGTGAAGGTGGGAGTTCATAACCCACTTGAATCAAAGTGTGAAATATGATATGTCAAGAAATTTGTAATGTTTTGAACAACCAACAATAAAAAATTTAAAAAAAAATAAAAAAATAAAATGTATCCCCATTTAAAATTTAATCAAGCACTTGGAATTTACTTGTATTTCTAATATAATATATTTATAGTAATATATTAAAATATTTCTTACATTATTAAAATATACTTAATAACAATGATATAGTAAAAATATTTTTTATATTTCTAATAAAATGTATTTATATGATAATATATTTCTAATATGGTTCTCAAACTGTTTAATTGATATTGGAGCTATTAATAAGGAGCTATAAAGTATCAATATATATTTATAGCTTGCATCT
Organism: Marmota marmota marmota; assembly: GCF_001458135.2. Lineage (NCBI taxonomy): Eukaryota > Metazoa > Chordata > Mammalia > Rodentia > Sciuridae > Marmota > Marmota marmota. The sequence goes on from NW_026000142.1 coordinate 140,385, forward strand.
TTTAAAAAGACCACAGGCTTTTTTCAAATAATCACATCTTTTGAACATTTTGTGAATGTTCATGAGCTTTACTTAAGAGGTTTCAGATTCTGAAGACAAAGTTCTAGGACATCATTTGAAATAAATACATCAAGTAAATTTTAATTACACCTGTTACAAATATTAACATTTTATAAATTTCCATACAATTGCATCAATTCACCAATTTGAATGAAAGGACGAATTATTCTGAACCTATCAAAGAAAATCTAATATATATCCTCATTTTTGAATCAAAAGTGTTGAAGAAATGTATCTTCAATTTTCTGCAATAATATGAGCAAACTGTACTCTCTTCTGCAGAAGCGGGCTCTGAAGACATAGAGATACTGCCTAATGGGCTGGCTTTCATCAGCTCCGTGAGTGTTTTCTTTCAATTATTGTGTTCTAGAACAATTTCTAGGACTGGTCACTTAAGTCTTTCACTTAGGCCTTCTATGTACCAATGTCCACTTTCAAGTAAAATGGAGTCATCTGGCTTTCCCAGATGACATCTCCCACCCCGATGTCATGGTCATATATGCATTTGCTACAGGTGATGAGAGGTTTTGTGTGGGGTGAGCTGGTGCAACACGTGGCTTCCAGAGTCTTCTGTGGACCTATTGCACCAGGCAGTTAAGAGGCTTCCTGTGTGGCCCTATGGCCCAGAGCAGAGAGTGTGAATCCATATGCCTCCCACCACCTCTTGTCAGTATTTGATGTTAGTAATGTGCCTGCTTTTTCTCCACCATGCTTTTAAGGGATTAAAATATCCTGGCATAAAGAGTTTTGAGCCCGATAAACCTGGGAAAATACTTTTGATGGACCTGAATGAAGAAGATCCAGCAGTGTTGGAGTTGAAAATTACAGGAAGTAAATCAGATTTGTCTTCATTTAACCCTCATGGGATTAGCACATTCACAGATGAAGGTAACAATGCTTACTGTTGACTGAAAATCAAAAGCAAAAAAAAAAAAAAAAAAAACCCATGCCAGCAAATGAATATTTCTTCTCATTCAACCAAAGCTTAATTATGAATAAAGTTCTTATATTTGGGCTTTTGAACCATTTCTCTATGTTAATTAAATATATGAAAGACACATGCTTGAAAATGCTAAAATATTTAAGATTTGCAAAGCTCCTAATTTTAAAAAAACACCAACATTTACATTATCTATAACTATTATAACATTCAGCCTTAATCATTATAGTTTTTTTTTTATTTTAAACACTTTGAAAGGCCCAGGTTATTTACAGGAATAGATTTTTGTCTGAGGTCAGTCATCTGTGACATGTAGATCCAGGGACAGAAGGTCACCAGGGCCAGCTTTCCCTCAGCCCTGCCACCCTCAGTGCCCTCTGCCCCTGCTGACTCTGTTCAGGCTGTTCCTCAGCACAGCATGTTCTCCCCTCCCTTGTGACTTTATCCCATTTTTCCTTCCTGTGTACTGTGCTGCCATATCCTTGACCTCTATAATAATCTTTAACCTCAGCTGCACCCAGAAACACCTGGGGAGTTAAAAAAAAAAAAGTCAAGGTGCCCTGGCCCTGGCCCAAGAAATTCTGAGTTCATTGGTCTGAGGGAGGTCTGGGAAGGAATACTTGTTAAAAGTTGTCCAGGTGATAAAAAATGTCCAGGTGATGACAACATCTGTACTCACTGCCTCCATTTCCTCATCAGATAGCCCCTCATTCAGCGCTGCTTCCTGATTGTCCCCACTGTGGGTGGCTAAAATGGCTGCCTTGAAATCCATCAGTGAGGTCCTTATTAACAAACATCCTTTTCCTCCCTCCCTCCTTCCTTCCTCCACCTCACTTTTCACTGTTGACCGCTTTCTCCTTCAAGAGAATTGTCCCTCCCTGATTTGCCACTCACCTGTCTTGGCTCTGTCCCTACCAGGGTTTTCTTCTCTTGCTCCTGGTTTTGCCACTCGTTGCTGGTTCTTTGGGCAGTCGCCCCCAGAGGTTCAATTTCATTTTTTTCTTGCCTCTTTACTTTCTCTATTTCAAAAACTTTAGACCAGGGCCATTCTAGGAGAATATCTACAAATATGGGTTATTATTGCTATTTTCTTATCAGGTTTTCAATTCCATCACTGAAGGTAGTAATACATACTTGTTTGGGTTCCTTTCTTGAAGTCACTTGAAATTCAAAGTGTTGAAAAATAAATATGTATATTCATGGTCTTTCTATGGTCTCTCCACCCATTCACCACTATTAAATTTTTTTAAAAAAAATTTTCAGGTGCAAAGAAATATAATGTTTGATATGGGTATGCTTTTTAGAATAAAATGGGGGTGATGTTACACAGATTCTCCTATAAATTGCTTTTGCACTAAACACTGCATCATGATTCCTTTTTGTGCCAGTGCATTTAGAGCTAGTTCACTATGGCCACTCAAGATCCAGCTGGGTGGAAGAACAGTAATATAGTCCATTTGCTATTTAGCTCATTTCCATGTTTATGCTCATTACAAACAGTGATGAAAGAAACTTTGTGGGGTTTTTGGTATTGGGAATTGAACTCAGGAATGCTCAACTCCTGAGTCATATCCATAGCCACCCCCCTTTTCTTTCTTTTCTTTTCTTTTTTTTTTTTTCTTTTTTTTTTTTTTTTTTTTTTTTTTTTTTTTTTTTTTTTTTGTGACAAGGTCTTGCTAATTGCCTGGCCTCACTAACTTGCTGAGGCTGACTTTGAGCTTGTGATCCTCCTGCCTCACCCTCCCAAGCTGCTGGAATTACAGGCATACGCCACAGCACCCAGCAAAAGAAATATTCTTATACATGGATCTTCTGTGACTCTTTCCTTGGGATGAATTTCTAGAAGTAAAATCTGATGCAAGAAATAAGAATCCGGGTTTTCATCCTTCTTTGTATTTGATTTCTGACCAGCTCATTCACTAGCTCTCACCAGGGTCTTATGTGCTTTCCTTTCTTCTCTCTCAGTTTCAACCTCCTAGTCCAGCCCCTCTTCTCTACAATCCTGAATTACTGCTGTAGTCTTAGATCATGCTATTCCTTGACTCCAAGCCTCCAAGGAATAAGCCTTGAATCCTCACCTAATCTCTGACAAGGCTTATCCTGCCTTTCTACCTCTATGGCTTCAGCTTTGCTACTCTCTCTTTCTTTCTCTCTGTTCCAATCATAGCTTCTCTATTAAGTTAATGTGTCAAAGAAGCTCCTACCTCAGGGTCTTTGCACATACTCTTCCCTCAGCCTGGAACACACTTTCCCCAGACATCCTCGTGTTTTGCTCTTTTATGTCATTTAGGTCTTTGCTCTAACATCACTTCATCAGAAACAACATCCCTGACTCCTAAGAAGAACACGTCTCATAACCCCATCTCTTTATCCTGCTTCGTTTTTCCTTTATAGCATTTCACATAAACATTTAGCATTGAATATAAACACTTATTGGCTGAATAGTTAATCAACATCATTTTAGCTGGCTTCTCTGTTCAGATCTCTACAGTTCAACCAATTTGATCATGTCAGAGGTTTCCAAAGACTTACTACTGCTTCATAAGGTAGAGATCAGAATCTCACATCACTTGCCGACTCTGATCACACCTCTTTGACCTTTTAGACCAGTGTCCTTCATGTCCCATAGTCCCACAGAGGCACAGAAGTTGCTTCCATTTCCTACCACCTCTGTGATGTTCTTCTTTCACGGTATAAACTATACCTGGGCCCACCTTCTCCTAGACAGTTTCCACATCTCTATCCCTTCTATGTCAACTTTGTATTTTGCAGAGGCCATTTGGACTAGAAAGCTTATTACGCTCTTTGGAGTTTTAGTGTCAGTGATGCTCATTCTTAAATTGAGAGTTTTTCTCCCCCTCTAATAGAGTTTGGAGTTTTTAGAGACTGTCACTTGTTCCTCCTTTAGCCACTTTTCTTTGGAGCAATCACGAATGTTCTCTCTACCAAGAGATGAAAATATTCCATCTGCCTGACATCCTAAGTACTAGTTGGAGGTGGGTTGAAATTGCTTTTTGGAGACAGAGCTGACAGCTGAAAGCTCAGTTAATGTTTCAATTTTTGTTTTTAATCTTCTCTCAGATAATGCTGTGTACCTGCTGGTGGTGAACCATCCAGATTTCAAGTCCACGGTGGAGGTGTTTAAATTTCAAGAAGAAGAAAAATCACTTTTGCATCTGAAAACCATTAGGCACAAACTTCTGCCTAGGTGCTGAGATAGCTCATCTTTGTCTTCTCCTTTAGCAGCAGTGAATGGTTCATCCACGTTTACTTTTTCTTTGTGACCAGGGCATATTCAACTCTCCCTTCCCCTAACCACAAAGAGTGTTTTTCTGCAGAATATTCTAACAACTCTTGCCCCTCAGAGAAGCCCATTCTTTTATTAGCTCGTTTCTCAGGCTGGTTGGATGCTGGCTCCTGGCTCCTGGTTTTAAGATCTCCATCTAAGCTTTTACAAAGAAAAAATTCTGCCCCTCTCCAAGCCCAGACTCAGTATTCCAAACCCAAAGAGGCTTTATAGACAAATTCCACATCTTGAGCTTATTTATTTGTTTTTATTTTTTAAAAAATATGGTCTTAGTTTCTACAAATTCAAAATGCATATCTAAGAGAAGACCCCAAATCCAGTGCATCTAAATCCTGCCTTTGTTGGCTCAACTGCTGTTTGGTTGGGCCCAACTCCTGCAGTAGCAGATCTATGGGGACACTCAGCACTGTACTAGACTCCTCCACAATATAACACCAGGAGAAAGAGAAACACCCACGGATTCTCAATCCTGGTCAACCCAATCCAAAGTCAACTTCCTCACTTGCCTTATGAATATTTGTTTTTTGAGGCTAATATGGGTTTAGCACAACAATCTCACACTACCTTCCAAAACAATGATTACTTCCTAATTATTACAATTTTTTAGAATCCCCAAATTCCTGCATAATTGAAGTAGAGCATTCAACCTCCTCAGTATTTGTAAACCTAGAGTGGTACTCTTTGCAGGCAACTAGGAAAGGGATTGGCACATAAGAAACCAGTGCCTCTTCCTCTCCTTTCTTATCTGATGGTTTTGAGGATGAGAAAATTGAGACTTAAGAGAAATTGAGTTACTGCATGAAGATTGACCAATTAGTTAGCAGCCAAGTAGAAAGGAAGGCCAGGGGCTTCTTCTGTAACCCTTAGATGAGTTCAAAGTTCAGAGAACAGATTTGGGGTGGAAGAGTTCATTCAGAGAAGATAATTTGTAAAGAAATGAGATCATTGGGTATTTGAAGAATGTAAAGTATGGCAAGATCTAACATAAGGAAAATAAGTAGGATGGCAAAGCTGAATGACAATAATAGCAATCACAACTTAATAAACTTCAGCTCTAAATCAGTTCCCGCGCTAACCAATTTGAACTGATTTTTTAGTGACTTTTTATGAAACTCTCTGTAATTGAGTGCTATTATCATTCCCGTTGTGGATTTAAAAACTTTGAGGCTAGAGGATTTGTTAAGATGCCTCCAAAGACACCATTAATCAACAGTGGAGCTGAGATTATGGTCCTGACAGTGTGAGTTCTAAAGTACTTTCCTGAACGTCTATGAAATAGTGAAAAATTATTTGATTTGTTTCAACATTTAATCTTGGAAACCTCATGTTTGTCCATTTTTCCAGATAAGGAGTTTTTTCTTTCTTTTCTTTTTTTTTTTTTTCTGGTCAAGTTGCAAAGATATTGGTCTTCGGCAGCATAGAACCTGACTAAAAGTAACTCTAGTGCCACAATTAAATAGAATTTAGCCACATGTACTTTTGCTCTGTGGTTGATGGTTGTTTATGCTATTACTATTCCAATTACTTCAGCCTGCTATTATTAGTAATGTCACAACTATTATTATTGTTGGTCACTTACCATATGCCAGGCATGGTGACAAGGCCTTTATACTCATTTTATTTCACTCTTACCCTAGCCTTTCAAGGTACAGAGAGAAAACTGACATTCAGAGAAGTGGCTCAAAGTTTATTGACACACTCTGGTGCCCTGTTGTGACGATAGCAAGCAGGGTCAGGACTCAAGCAGAGTTTATCAGATTTCAAAGCTCTTGCTCTAAACCATTCCATTCTGTTGCTCTTTATGAAAAGCAGGCAAACGGTAGGAAAGCATACTAATTTCAGAAATTTATTTTTTTTTAAAAAGAGAAAGTAGAACCAGCTTGCAGATTTATGTCTGGAGCCTGTACTAATCCTAAACCCCTAGACCCTTTTTCATGTAGTAATAGTGACTCCCACTGATTGAGGATTTATTGGGTGTTAGGCTCCTGGCAACGCACACAACAGGCATTGTCTCATTGTAATTCCCACTGCAACTCCACAAATTAAGATTTTGACCCTTGGTCTTCTACTAATGAACTGTATGACTTTGGGAAAATCACTTAACCTCTCTTAACAGATGAGAAAACTGAGGCTCTGCATGCTTGTCTCATTGGCCCCAGAGCCCAGCGCTGCGTAAGAGCTGATACACTGGCCATTACGCACCCTGCAATAGAGCAAGGATAATTTTCTCTCAGATCATGGCCCCGGGGAACTTCCATCACCTCAATCAGCAAAGAATGACTCACTTATGTGTTTGCTATTGTACCTATTAAAGCAGAAAAATAGACTCATATATCTTACATTTTCAGAAACAGAGAGAGAATCCTAATAGGAAAGAAAATAGGCAAGCATCCTATTTCTGAACTTTCTTGTTCGTGGACATCTTATTCCATTGAGAATCATAAAACTTTAAGGCTGGAAGATAAACCAGTGTATCATCCTCGTTTCACAGATAAGGAAACTGAGGCCCTGACACGTGAAGGATTGATTTTCCCTAGATTGCAAAGCTAAGGCAGCAAAGATTTAACTAAAATGTGTTGCCAGTTCAGTGTTTTTTTTGTTTGTTTTTTTTTTGGGGGGGGGGTTATTGTTTGTTTGTTTTTCATTGCCTTAATCTAAGGACTGATTGGAGCCAGTTCCATCTTGCTCTGACAATTATGCTATGGACAAATTTAAATGATCACTGAATTTATACCCACACCATGCCTCCTCTTTTAAGATATAGCTCATAGGATTTTTATGTTACAGTGCTATAATGACCTTTTAAGAGTTCATAAAACAATTTATTATCTTTAAAAAAACAGTTTTTAGTTGTAGATGGACACATACTTTTGTTTTATTTATTTATTTTTATGTGGTGCTGAGGATTGAACCCAGAGCCTCACACATGCTAGGCAAGTGCTCTACCACTGAGCCACAACCCCAGCCCACAATTTCTTATCTTTGAGGATGGGAGAAGTAGGACTGCTTTCACATTGATTCTGTGCCATTATAGCTAGAGTGAAAGCTCTTCCCATATCTTGATTTAGGAATAGACATGAATGAATGCCAGCTCCCAAGCCTGCACTGTACAGCACCTTCACCTGTATATATTATGTGTTTGAATTGCAGTTTGAATGATATCGTCGCTGTGGGACCTGAGCATTTTTATGCCACAAATGATCACTATTTTATTGACCCATACTTACGATCCTGGGAGATGTACTTGGGTTTAGCCTGGTCATATGTGGTTTACTACAGTCCCAATGAAGTTCGAGTGGCGGCAGAAGGATTTGACTTTGCTAATGGAATCAACATTTCACCTGATGGCAAGTATGTGCACTCTTTACATCGTAATGGATTTATCTGGGTTCTCAGTAGATGTCTTTAGCATGTAGTCATTTTGAAGTGACTTGATACATATTGTCTTAGGAAGATGAAGTTAGAAAAAAAAGTAAAATATCTTAATCCTTTGAGAGTAAAATTTATCAGATCAAACATTTACATTTTGTGAAGATGTACTATGTTTTATTTAAGGGGGAAAAAGTACATTTCAAGAGAGGAAACCATAATAAACATTTAATATTACCCAAACAGCTTTATTTTGAAGGACGATTTTTTGGGGTATGTGTGTGTACTAGGATCAAACTCAAGGGCACTCGACCACTGAGCCACATCCCCAGCCCTATTTTGTATTTTATTTAGAGACAGGGTCTCACTGAGTTGCTTAGCACCTTGCTTTTGCTGAGGCTGGCTTTGAACTCACAATTCTCCTGCCTCGGCCTTCCAAGCTGCTGGGATTACAAGTATGAGCCACTTTGCCCAGCCTGAAGGAATATTTTTGAGTATATAACAAAATTAACAATACATAGGAACACACACACACACACACACACACACACACACACACACATATATATATATATATATATATATATATATATATATATATGCTCTGTGACAAGATGAGGAACATCAAAATGTAAATTAAGTACTGCTTTCTTCAATAAGAGAGTCTTCAATGAAAGGAAAGAGTTTTCTTAACTCAGCAGCTTGCTTATCTCATGGCAACCTTGCAATGAAAATATTATAATATATAATAATATTATTTATAATATTACCTATAATATTATAATATTATCTCATGGCAACCTTGCAGTGATGCACAGAGAAGCATAGGTCTAGGGGCCACACTGTGGTCATCCACAGTATGGATATATATACATGAAATTAGGAAAAAAGTAAAATATCTTAACCCGTGTGTGTACACACACACACACACACATCCAATATATTTTATAAATATATAAGATACATCCAGCCATCTACACCCTTCCTCATCTTGTATCATCAAGGATTTCAGAGTGTTCTCTTAGAAGAAGAAGCACGGACGCTTTCAATTATTCATATTATCCCCTGGCTTTAACAATGAAAGACAATCATGCCATCATATCTCTTCTTGTTTTTGGGGTGCACTGTGCTTCGCTAACCAGCAGTCTTTTGGGTATGTGGTGTTTCATTCTGAAAAACACTAAGCCCGCAGGGTTGGGACAGGCTCAGGACAAAGGGTGTGGAAGACTTTTCTCTCTCCAGGCCAAGCATCCTGACTTCTCTCATATTTTCTCTGGCCTAAAACAAGGGACTGCTGCTGAGGGGCTTTTCTGCAGCTTCCTGGAGGGACAACTCTCTGTCCTCTAAAATGCAGAACCTAGTTTCTCTGCGGTGTATTGGTAGGCATAGTACTAATGTAGAAAAATAGGGTTAGTTTAGGAATTGAACATTTTCATCCATATATAGAAATATAAATATGAATATATGTAAAAATATACATGAAAGTATTTAAATGGATATAACTTTGTGTATAGCTATTTTTCTTTTGAGATAGATGTTTCCAATTTGTTTTAGTTATAGTTTATGATTATGCAACTGAATATAAATGAAAATTTCTGAGCAGGAATTTGGTTGCTGTGGGGGTATACTCATAGACATATGAATTTATATAAACATATGTAGGAATATATATGTGAAAATATACATATGGTTATTCAAACTAAAAAAAAAATAAAATAAAGTTTAAAAATACAGAACCTGGGACTCACCTCTACATTGAAAGTTATCTGTTGCTCCCAGAAATTAAGAGCTCGTGTTAGGGCTGATCAGGGATTAGTAGGTTTCCACTTTTAGGATTAACTTCTCAGAGATGAAACCCCTTTGTGTGCTGTGAACTCATTGAGCTCTTTCAGAATTTAGTGCTTTGAGATGTGTGCCGTTTTCCAGTCTCTAGGCAAAGTTCTTCCCCAGGAAGAGTTATTACAACTCCCTGTAACCTTCTGAATTACATTAACTCAAGCACTTTGATGCAGTTCTTGCTTCTTTGAAGGTATGTCTACATATCCGAGTTGCTGGCTCATAAGATTCATGTGTATGAAAAGCACGCTAATTGGACTTTAACTCTGTTGAAGGTAAGATGTATTAACACTATAAGTTTGCAAAGTGATAATTAGATTCTAATTGATTTGTGAAATTAAAAGTGAGGAAAAAAGAATTGTCTAATTGAAGTGGGTGAGAACCCATTTTTCACTTCGTTATTAAGAGCCGTCTGCATCATTTTGTGTCTGTTGTTCACTTTGACTCAATTGCAGAGCGGGAACAGCAGGCCGCACCTCACCTGGGAGACTTTGATTCTTTCTGTTGTAGTGAATTTAAGTTTGGATTGCGTTCACAGGTCCCTTCTCTCTCCCTTTTCCTCCTTTCTTTCTCTTTTTCTCTCCCCTTTTCTTTTATCCTCTCTGTTGATGGAAAAGCCAAGAAATAGCCTCAGGACAGGACGCTGTTCCTTCTGCTTGGGAACATATCTCCATGGCTGCCTCTGTCATTTCTGTCCAGTTTTTACTGAAATGTCATCTCAGCAAGACCCTTCCTCATCAGATAGTCTACCTGGGACCTACCCCCACTTATTTCCTAACTCTTCTACTGCTTATCGTTGCTTTCAGCATTTATTACCAACATAGTGTACATTTGGCATGTCTTCTTTATTATCTGCCCACCCCCTGCCCCACACTCAAGAATGTAGGTTCCACCAGGACCGATTTTATTTTTCTTTCTATACAAAAATTTTCAACACTCAGTAGACATTCAACAAATACCTGTTCAATTAATATGATAGGGCTGGGTGAGGGGTTCACCCTCTGCCCCCATCAATTCTGGTCCAGATTGAAGGTTTGGGTCAAAAGGGGTAAAAAACACAAAGGAGAGGAAAGAAAAACTATGAGCAAGGTGGACCATTCTGACAGCAGCTCTAGCCCTGAAAAACCACCTGGCACTGCTGTCCTGCTGCCCACGCAGAGTGAAGCACTGTCACCGCCAGTCTTAGAACTGTGCCCATCAACACTTTCAAGCGCTGTCATGACAGGCCTCACTCCGAGAAAATTACCTTGAAACGACTTCAAAGTAACATCGTGTTTGACATTAAAAATCACTGGCCGGACTAGTTCAGTATTAGCTGAAGTAAAATGGAACTTTGCACACTTATACTGGCTGAGGGAATAAAAACAGACTGTGGTTTAACAGTAGGTACTTCTGTAAGCTGAAAGTTAAAGAATTTTGTAGCAGAACCCAATCCAAGACACATTCCACACAGAATGTTGGGTCCTGCTCCTGCCCAGGCCAGGTTGAAGGCAAGCCTTGTTTTCAGATTGGGATCCCACTTTGGGCAACAGACCATGCCTGTTTCACTTCAGAGCAACCAACCCAGCAGAGGCCAACCCCGCAAACATAATGCTGATCTTTCTCTTGAATGATCATATTCATTAACATCTCAGAATGCCACATAATTTGATAAAGTAGCTGAGGCCAATTATAAAGCTTATGATGGGGCATGTTTATGCTTATGTCCTTCCAACATGTGTTATACCCACACAATGGAAGATTATTTGGCTTCAAAAAGAAATGATTTGGTAATCCTGGCGGCTCAGGAGGCTGAGGCAGCAGGATCTCAAGTTCAAAGCCAGCCTCAACAAAAGCAAGGTGCTAATAAGCAATTCAGTGAGACCCTGTCTCTAAATAAAAAGTATAAAATAAGGCTGGGGATGTGGCTCAGTGGTCAAGTGCTCCTGAGTTCCATCCCTGGTACCTGCTTCACCACCAAAAAGAATGATTTTCTGACACATGCTACACTGTGAACTGAATGAACTGTGAAGACATTAAGTGAAATAAGCTAGACATTAAAGGAGTGATATTGTGATTCCAATGATCTGAAGTACCTAGAACAGGCAAATTCATAGAAACAGAAAGTGGAATGGTGGTTACCAGGGGCTCGGGGGAGGGGGGGAAGACAAATGGAGAGTTATTGTTTAATGGTTACAGAGTTTCTGTTTGGGATGCTTAAAGTTCTAAAGATGGATGGTGCTGATGGTTTCATGACATTGTAAACATACGTATGTCATGGAGTTGTACACATATAAGTCAAGATAGCAAATTTTATGATATATATATATATATAGATAGATAGATATAGATAGATATAATGATATATATATAGATAGATATAATGATGTATATATATAACAATAAAAATAATTCTCCCTTTCCTCCCAAAAAATATTATAAGACTCAATGAATTAGTCTTACCTCAATGAACTTCAATTTTCTAAAAATTGAGATATTTATTAACAGAGAATACGGTTTTTCCCACAGAGAATAATTTGTTTTAAGGAGAGGAAAATCTTCTCCACTTGTCTTTATGAGACTCTGAGGTGTGATACACATGCCCACTCTGATGAGTTGGGATGGCTAGGTATTACATGTTTGCAAAGCAACAGCTTATTTACAGACCCAGGACGAGCTTCCCGCTGGACCAGCAGCTCTTCTTTGGTACTGCTGGGTACTCTCCAGGTGCTGAGCTCCTCACAGAGCATGTGGTAGGAGCTCAGTCCTTGTGTGGAATGGGTGGGACCCCAGGCTCCTGGGTCCTTTCTCAACTTTCACCTCCAACTCTCATTTCACCTGGCTTTCAAGCACCATGGAATTTGCCAATTGGCTGTACCCCATCCAAAGACAATAATGGATCGCTGAGACTCACGTTTTCCTTTCTTAAACAATCTAATGTGTCAGGGCAGAGTGCTGACATTGGGACAGATGCAGGGAGGGTGGAAGAGGAAGTCTGGAGCTGATCTTGACCAGGGGGTGCTTGCCCAGCCATCTCCTCTGGCTAATCTTGCCTGTTTCCAGGCTAAGTAGGGAGTGCCAACCCTGCGTGGCAGTGAGAATGAAGCTCTGCTGAGCCCTCTAATCCCTTTGAGGACATGTGGGGACAGCTCTCATTTTCAGTAGGAAGCAGAGGGCCTTGTTGGCTGTCTGCAGGTCTGCAGCTGCCTACCCACGCTCTGGCCTTTGCAGTGAGTCACGACCAGTTATTTACGGGGTCCCTGGGCACTAAGGTACGCAGTAGATATTGTTTCTCTGATGAGAGTTAGCGGTAAACAAATAGATGGGGTTTCTTTCTGGTAGAAGGCAGCCAAGATGATGAATGGTGGAATTAAGAATCGTTGCTATTATTTATGATACTGGTACAAAGCCTCGACAGCAATCTGGGCAGTCATCACACGCTTGCAACTTATATTTAGAGAATAAACAGCAGAAGAACAGGGAGCTGAATAACATTAAGAAACTGAAGAACAAACTTTTCCTCAACTCCAAAGCAAAAATTAGACCCTGGGTGATCATTTCTTCGCTAATCACAGCCTGTGATTAGCCATGAAAGACCCTACATTTCATCCGTGTTCACATCAGAAATGGATCTACATTTTCTGGTTGTTTTATGAATTCTTACAAAAATATCATTTGCACATGCCATTTTAGAAGGAATTGCTTTATGCTGCACTTAAAACTTGAAAAAAAAGTTTTAGATTTCGGCACAGATGTTAGTACAAATGATTTTATTTAACTTTTAACAGTCTTTTTTTTTTTTTTTTTTTTTTTTGCTTTCTGAATCTTTCCCCATCTGTCCTGGAAACCAGCAAAATACTAGTATAGATAGAAGGCCAGAGGAATCAGAAGAATTCCTTGAGTGCTATTAGAATGGTATAGAATTATTGTGTCCCCAGAAGCAGCCATGTAGTGACCAAGTATGAGAGGATACCTTTCCCTGGCATATTGCTGCACCACTTCTCAATTTTTCTCACTCCCTATCTTTTGTTCTTTCCTTGCTCTTAAACTTGGAAGTCCCTCGACTTTGACACACTTGTGGATAACATATCCGTGGATCCCGTGACGGGGGACCTTTGGGTTGGTTGCCATCCCAATGGCATGAAGATTTTCTTCTACGACCCAGAGAATCCTCCTGCCTCAGAGGTTAGTTTGAAAAGCGAAGTAGATCAATGACCTTATTTCCAGCTACTGTTTTGCAGCAAACATAGTTCTCAATTCTATGTGCAATAAAAAAGGGGACATGGATAGGTGATCCAACTGATTAGAAATAAAAAGGACTTTCAGACATGTTTTCCTCAGGGTCTAGATAGGAAACAGATGGCACATTTAAACTGGTTATTTTGAGGGGAGTTTAACAAAGGTGTTGTTTACAAAGAGGTGGGCATAGTGTAGAGACATTAACCAGGGATAACCTCAGGGCTAGCAAGTGGGAAGGAAATGACTAAAATATCAAGAACAAGAAGGGAGCAGTGGGGCTGGGCTTGTGGCTCAGTGGTAGAGCGCGTGCCTTGCACATGTGAGACCCTGGGTTCGATCCTCAGCACCACATTAAAATAAATAAATAACTAAAAATAAAGATATTGTGTCCATCTACAACTAAAAATTATTTAAAAAAAAGAAAGATGAAAGGAGCAGTGGACTGGTGATGTAGCTTGGTAGTAGAGGGCTTGATCTCTAGCACTGCCAAGAAAATAAAAATAAAAAGGAGTGGTGGTGTGGTGTGGTGTGTGGAGAGGGTCATTTGAGAGGAACGGCTTGTGGTTGAGGGATGTAGCCAATCAGCAGCAACACCATAGGGAGGTGGCTGAGCATAATTACCTCAGCTCCCTCTCAGTCTGACCACTGCTGCTGCTGCTTTGAGGCTAAGAGCACAGGAGTCTCCTTCAAAGTAGGCCTTGGTACAAGTCAGAGCAGAGTGGGGTGTGGCCTCTAGGGCTGGGTTGAGGAACCCCAGCATTGGATGAGTCCATATCTTTATTTCAGTAATGAGTTTCTCCAGCTTGGAAATTCTCAATCGTTTTAAAAACATAATCGTGCCACACTACAATGGTTTAACTCTTTGTTACCTGCCTTCCTCTTCAGCTCCCCCTTCCTGGGTGTCAGAACTGTCTCTCTCAATTCTGTGGCAGATTGGCTTCAGGACCCTGTGGTTACAAAATTCACAGAGGCTCAATCTCTTATATAAAACTGAAAAATATTTTCATGGAACCTATACACATCCTCCCATGTAGTTTAAATCACTCTAGATCACTTATAATAGCTAATACAATATAAATGCCATATAATAGTTATGCTATGTTATTTAGGAAAGAATGACAGAAAAAAAGTTTATATGTGTTTAGTACAGACATATTATTTTTTTCCAATATTTTTCATATGAAGCTGATTGGATTTGTGCAGATATGGAATCCAGGGATATGGAAGGCTCTATACATACAAGTCAATGTAGTGGACCAGTCCTAAAAGCACAATTAGCCATCCTCTCAGAATATTCCCTAAAGATGGGGACATAAATCATTTGCTAGAATTTGTTTTGGCTTAGAAGTCCTCTTCTTCCACTTTTGTTATAAATACTGAAAGATTCCATTTTTTTTTTTTTTTTGGTCCATGATCTTTATTTAGCAGACTATTCTGCAGTGCAAATAATAAGAATCTGAAGCTCACTTTACCATAGGCATTTGGACTTTGACTATCACCTACCTGGTGTTTTCTATTTTGAGTTTTCAGTATATGCTAAGTGTCATTATTATTTATATTGAATACATGATATTGTTTTTTGACATTTATCTACCTCAGTGTTTTAAAAGCTTAGGTTTAAGTCTGTCTCCCAACCAAAAAAGGAAGGAAAAATGACTGTATCTCCTGGATTAAAAAACAAACAAACAAACAAACAACAACAACAAAAAAACCCACAAAAGTGGATTTCCAGGGCTGGAGTTGTGGCTTAGTGGTAGAGCGCTTGCCTGGCATGAGTGAGGTTCTGGGTTTGATCCTAGGCATCACATATAAATAAATAAATAGAACAAAAGATCATTGACAACCAAAAAAAAGTATTAAAAGTGGACTTCCGGGGCTTGGGATGTGGCTCAAGTGCTAGCACGCTCTCCTGGCGTGCATGAGGCACTGGGTTCGATCCTCAGCACCACATAAAAATAAAATAAAGATATTGTGTCCACGTAAAACTAAAAAATAAACATTAAAAAAAGTGGATTTCCAATTTCCTATCTTTTCTTTCTAGGTTTACAGGAAATTCTGATCATGGTTAATGTCAATCCTTTGTGCCTTTTACTCATTTTTAGCTATTAGGATTGCTGAGTGGCGTGTTACATAGAATTGAAGGAATGTATGCCGGGGTGTGTTCACTGTTTAGAACTGAACAGAATGTTAGATTCTAATATGTTCTTGCTTGTTAGCTCATTTGGTGAACTCGGGGCATTTGCTATACCATGGATGTGGTTTGTTTCCTGGAAAAAAGTGTTTCCTTTCTAATGATGGATCTGGTGAGGAATAGCAAAAGGTAATAACAATCCATTATCTAATGTTCTTCCCAACCGAAAAGCAATTTAGTCTTATTAACAAGAAGCTGAGTTAAGCCAGGGTACACCACCATTTCCTTGAAGTTAACACTGTATTTTAAACACTATGGCAATTTCCTAAGACATCTGTCTTTGGTGCCAGCTATTCTAAAGAAGTCATTTTGAATGCCCCCATTGATCCTTTCATATTCACGCACTGGCCTACCTGGACAGCCATATTTGGTGTTCTGTGTGTAGACATCCTTTCTTCAAGTAATCATACTTTATCTTAGTTGAAAGGGAATTTAGAAATAATCTAGTCTCACCCATCTCCTTCTATAGTTGAGAAACAAATGGTAAGCAGAAGATCCAAGACATGACCCAGGTCTCCCCCTTCAATGTAATGCTTTCCATATTAGGTCAAATCATATAAAATGGCTATTTTTGTCAGCCAGCAAGAATGATCAAATGTTTGTATTTCATGTGAGTCTAATACAACGCCGCAGTGGTGCTGATGGTGCAAATTCTTAACTAAGTGAAGGAAGTTGAACTTATAAAATCTTATACATTTGGAGATTGGACCTTAAGTTCAGAAGAATGGTTCAGTGTGGTACAGAAAGGTGGTTTGGTGTGGGGAGGGTGTCATATTACCCTCTGCCCCTTGCCTATATTTAAAAGCCAGGAATTAAGGGTAAGCATCCAAATTCCTAGCTCATCTAAAACTATATAAACACATACCTGAATTCCAGCATGGTAACCATTCCACTGTTGCTGAGTAATGGTCTCCACTTTTCCCTAACACCTCACACTCAGGCTATGCTTCTCTTTCACATTTCTTGTCTAGTCCCTGTAGGTCTGTGTGCTCACTACCCTTGTTAAAGATCACATGATCAAAAACTGACAGTTTTCAAATGGGGAAACAGGTTATCATAAATATAGAGTAATTTTGGTACAAAATACCATATATGTAACTCTATGAGGTAATATGGTTTCTTATGGAGAAATGGCTCCGTGCTTTGAGTTGTTTTAAGTAATTTCTAAAACATGTTAAGCTCACATTATTTCTTTGGTAGGTGCTTCGAATCCAGAACATCTTAACAGAAGAACCCAAAGTGAAACTGGTTTATGCAGAAAATGGCACAGTGTTGCAAGGCTGCTCAGTAGCCTCCGTGTACAAGGGGAAACTGCTGATCGGCACCGTGTATCACAAAGCGCTTTACTGTGAACTCTAACAGGACGACTTGCCAGAGTCATAGAATGCGGAGGCCCATCATTTCCACCAATTGCCACAGTCTAAGGGGCTGCAGTGATCTCCATTGATGTCAGTTGCATATCATGAGGCTGAGAGCAAATCTGGAGAGTGAGGCTCTTTTGACAATACACAATCCAGTTAGTCTTGGAATACTTGGAAATCTCATTTACCAGTGGAAAATTATTATTAAATAGTAATTTAATAATAATTAAATTATTAAAATGGCTAAATTTATTATAACAATTATCAGGTCTTAAATAATCTTACTGTATGTTACTCATTAGGAACTTTCCCTAAAATGGATTCCATGAAAGTGTCTTGCTGCTTCGCTAATTCATGTTCAGAGAACCAGAGAGCAGGATGAGCTGTGTCACAACTCCAGTTCTCAGGGACTGCAGGTCACATGCCAGAACATGCACGTGCTCTGCAAGGCAACCCCCACCCCCACCACACACACCTCCTCAGTGAAGCCACTGGGGAACCTGCACCGTCAGAGTTGCCCTGTTTTCCCCTCTTTGACTCCGTGCTCATGTGACTTTCCCCTGAAACAGTGGCCAATTTTAGTAGCGTTCTCCTTTTATTCTTCAATTCTCCTGTGGCAATGGCGCGTAGGAAAATCTTAAAATTGGGGGGAGTGGTATCACACCTTAAAATTATGAGTGTCTTTTATCTTGGCACCAATAGTATCTTTTAGATTTCATTGCCCTGGAGAAGGAGGGAATTTGCTCACTGCAAAGACTGGGCACAGAATGTAGTAATTGATTCAGGTAATGTTAAGTGTCCCAAAGTCAATACTGCTATTCAGTGGTGGAAGAGGTTTTTTTTTTTTAATTTTTATTTTTTATTGTTGTTGTTATTATTTTTCCCTATTGTAACTTGCTATGGAAATTGAGAAAGAAAAAAAAAAGGAAAAGGTAAACAAACAAAAATCAGGAAAGATCAACCACCACTTTTTGTCATCGTTCAAGGACATGGCTAGGAATAAAACGTGACTATCATTTTGTTGTGAACGCTGACATAAAAAGGTTAACACACCTCATTTGTTTGTCTGTTTTGAAGATAGGACTTTCAGGCCAGATTCTTTCTCTGGACATTAAGGCAGTCACTTAAAGTATTTTTAAGGCACTTGTCCTATTGTTGGTGTTGTGATTTTGGTCCAGCATTTTGGGAAAAATGTTTTGCCAATAAGTTGAGAACTGCCAACAGTTTGAGACCACTGATCCTCTGATTCAATAAAAAAATATTTTTGTTTTGATCAAAAAAACTTTAATCAGGATTCACATTATTTTGGCCACCATTTCAGGGAGCATAACACCAAGTGCCTTATGAGTGCTCAATTACTCAGTGATACCGTCTATTCACAACCCAGGAAGTACTGCTTGTCAACAAATGATGCTTAGGAAATAAATAAATAAAAACCTCACATATTTCCTTCAAAAAGAATGTCTTACCTAGCCTCCATGCATCTTCAATAAAATAACCATATTCTGTTCTTTTTAATTATTGATGGAATAAGAAGATTCTGCCAAAAAAAAAAAAAAAAAGAAAAAGAAAAAAGTGCAGTCTCCACACCAAAGCATTAACCAAACATTTGAGAAGATTTTAGCTTACTAAAATACTAAATATTTAATAAATCAATTTTATCAAAATATATAAATACAGAGAAAGGTAAGTGCATTTAGTAGGAATACCTACATTAAAATAAAAACCCTCTTAAATCTATGAGCCATTCAATGTATAGACAAGCAAAAAGTGGCAATAAGGCTCTGATTATAGCTCCTAACTGGCATTACCAAGTTCCACATACAGTATTTTTTACGCCTTGTAATTGCTGCATATATATGGGTATGGTGGAAGATAGATTCACACAGATGTAGCTCTGAATACCTATGCAGTGGCATGCATGTTGTGGAGTAGTCTATTGTTCTCTGTTCCTTACCTCATAAACACTGCTGAATCCCTAGTGCTTTGGGGTTGGGTAGGGCCAAGGATTGGAAAGCATCCTGTTTTGTTCCTCCCTAACTCTGAGGATCTGGAGACAGGTTACAGTGGTGCTTGGTTCATGCTGCTCACATATGTGAACCCTCAAGTTAAAATCATTCTCTCAATAAACCCACAGTTTATTGTCAGACCCTCTGTCTACCATAAATAGATCTTGTTTTCACTTCTTGGGGAAAATTTATTCTTTAGGCTTTTTCTTTTCTCTCCAGCTTCTCAGGCCTATTCTACGCTGCTTCTTCAAGTTATGAAAATGTGTTGTTTGGTGTTAATTTTTCCCCAGTGTTTTGGATCAAGACTAAATTTCCTGAGACTTTAAATACTCAAGACAAATGCAAACAAAATCTGCTAGCAGACCCAGGCTGGTTTTCAGGAGTGAATCACTGAGCACATTCAAATTTCCCCTAACACTACTTTCTTTGGAGAATGTACCCTCCCCTGTCCTACCATCATGAGAAGAGTTCTGGTAGAAGACATGGACATTTTACTGATGGACTTTATCCTTAATGGCTTAGCTTTATAACTGCGCACAGGGTTAAAGAGGCAAATTAAAAAAGATGGAAAGCTGAGCTTTTCATTTCCATCTTCCTTTTTTCTTCAGAGAACAATGAACCCTTTGCATTAAAGCAGGTGCCACAAAGCTCTGTGACCACTGTCCACCAAAATGAAGTGCCCCTCTACTCCAGCTGTGTTGGGAGTACCTTTAATGACAAGTGGCATTTGAAAATTCTTAAATATCTCAATGTAATGAGAGGGCTGTGACACATTCAAAGTGCAGATGTTTCTCTTATAATTGTTGGGACTCCTTCCTCCAGAATTTTCTTGAACATTATTGTTAAACACTGAATATCCTCTTGAAGCTTAGTCTAATCTTCCACACTTATAAATGAATTAGCACATCTACAAAAATGTGCATTTAATTTACCTTTTTTGTTATTGTTGTTGTTTACAATGTAAACTTTAAGCACATGTTAATCCTATTACACAAAGAACTTCAGTGAGAATTCTTTGTCCTCAGGGAAAGCCATGGGGTGAGTTGCCAGGTCAAATGACCTGTGGAGGTCTCCTAGGTTGGACCTGAGGTATTTGGGGATTTCAGGTTAAATGACTATAGGGGCACAGGCAGCGGGAAGGGCTATTTGGTTCTCACTTTTCCTCCTGCTACCTTGTTCCCAACAACAAATGCGCACAAGGTGGATGTTCCCACTCTGTGCCCACTGAAAGCTGAGTTTGGCATTGGCACCTATCATACTGCAATTATTGACTGCTGTGGTTAAGAGGCTGTGTGATGTTGGCAGGTGGGGACAGGTTTCTGGCCTAACTGAATACAGAAGGACACTTCTGATTCATTGTGTGTGTGTGTGTGGGGGGGGGCGCTGAAGGGGTGAAGAACAAGAGAAGTATTCCATAACTGTGAGTTACTTTAAGGGAAATGGTCTTAAGCACAGTAATCTGTTATAAAGTTCTTTAGTGGAAATCCTGATCCAGCTCCCATAGTGTTACCTACAGCTTAGCCTCACTATTTATACCCCCTCCCTCCAAAACATCACCCATACCCCAAAACACTTTTGGCTATAGTTAGAGTCATACTGAGCTGTCCCTTACTAAAATATAGTACACGGTAACCAGATAATCCCTTTTTGTTCATTTTCTGATAAGGAAAAAAAAAAACTGAAAAGTCTTTAAGGTTCATGAAATAACAATTTTGCATTAAAGTGTATGAACACTGAAAAGTACTAGCATTAAAGGAGGATTGTGCAAGACACCAGAACCTCAATTAGTCACCATGCACTATAGTCAAAAAAATAATAGTAAAACAAAATGCTCACAAGATCTGAGGTCCTTCACTTTGTTTTCATACCCTTGTATCAATCAGTTTATATTTCATTGTTGGGCAATCAAATCAAGTCCCTTTTACAATTTTAGCAGTTTTAAGTAGTAACATTAAAATAATGCATTTAGACCTAAATTACTACAATTAAACTTAAAAAATCAAAACGGTTATAATATACACTAAATGATTTGAGGAATAAGAATTTGATTATTAACATTATCAGTATGACTTTGATCTAAACACTGAAGTATGCAAATAAAGTTATAATAAAGAACAGTACTTCTAAGACATTTAAGAAAATACAATATAATAGATCATAAATTATGGGCAAAGACAGAGACTTATAGACATTTCAATATATACATTCATTTTCAAATATTACTGAAGTGTAAACATAACTTAAAATAGTCATACCACTCTTGAATACAGTGAAACCTCCAGTGTGATCCAGATTACTTTTTCTTCAAAGAAAGCGAAAATGGCAAAAATTTACAATAGCAAGCACAAGCATTACCAGATTTTTACTAATTTAATCTTCTAGAAGTATGAGGAAAGATTTGCTGAATTTTGTAGTTCATTAATAGTTGCTCCTGGTTTCTTGTGATGTTAATAATAGGAAGCACCAGACATTTCTAGATATTAATAAGTATTGAGTATGGCAGTTTCATTTCATATCCCAAATGAAGATAGACAGAAAAACCTAACAGTGCCTCTCCTAACTGTAAAAGCTACTATATATCAGTGTTTCTGAGGAGTGAATGTATGATCTGTACCTGGTGACAAAATCACTGAAGCTTAGCAGACCAGACCATACTATGGCAGAAAAGGAATCAGACCTTGAGAAAAGAATAAGATAATACATTTCTAGTTCAGACAATTCCAGAACTTGGATATTAAAAATAATAAAAATTAAATTTCACAATGTTAACAATATTAGGTGGGGCTATACGGCAGGAGTCCCCTTACACTGACTGTTACTGTAATACTCAAGAGCCATCTCCCGTGCTCTGCGTGTACAACACTTCAGCATGGACAACGCTGAGGACAGAGCAAGACCCAGTGTCACAAAAGAGGTAAAATACTTATCTAAAATTTATCTGGCCTCAAGTCGTACTTTGAAACTTGTCCATTGGAAAGTGGATGACCTCATTTTTGGAGCCAAAGCAGCAAAGAGAACAAGATACATAAGCATAAAAAGCAAAAAAACAAAACAAAACAAAAAAAACCTCATCATTGGAAATTTCTCGATTAGTTTATCTTCTCCTCTTTCTGCCCTAGTCTCCTACACTCAACTAAGTTTGGTGAAATACTGAAGTCCTTAATACTGGCTTTAAAATAAGCATAAGTTCTTCCACTACCAAAATGTATCCTATGTACTGCCTTAAACAAACTTCAACTGTGAAGTGGAAATCTCTGGAGTATGGTAGAGAATGGCTCAGAAAAACCATTCAAAATATCTCTAAAATGTAACTAACTGACAGCTCTGTTTTATAGGAACGTTCTGTGTGCTCAAAAAAATTGGTTCTCTGGTTGAATGTTACTCAAATCTAAATTTTCTCTAACTGGTATTTCTATTTTCCTTAAAAGTGAGTTTGTTAAAACACTAACTGAGCCCACTTGGGAAATTCTGAGTAGAAAATATGTGACAAGTTCCTGACTGTGTCATAGGCAGGCTGAAGACCAGCCAGAATGTTCCCCAGGAGAGGAAACCTGAAAATGTTGGTTTCCTTAAAAATCAATTTCCTGTTCAATTTGTTGTGTGTGGGGGACAAAGGAACTGTGTTGTGTTTGCCAGTGTTGCTGAAATACTGAACATACAGTGGTAGCAAAGTAAACAACATATCCCAACATCCCAAGGCTACATTAAAGTTTGACTTTTTCTTCTTTGTTCAGCAACATCTGGAGGATAAATGTTACCTTCAAACCTCAAGGTATACCCACATCCACATTATTAAGGCTTTTACTCTCTTCTACAGTTAACGAATAACTATGATTCTCTTCACTTTTTCTGATGCCCAGCAAGCAGGACTGTGTGCTTGCTCTTTCCCTTAGGACAAAATTATGTGGCACAACACCCATGCTTCCACAATGGTGCTGTTCTCTGCCCAGACCCAGGACCGAGGGGGAGCTCTTCCCACACACCAGACTGGACTCTGCAGCCCTAGAAGCAAATATGAGTCCCAGATCTCATTGGCAGGGTGCTCTCTGCCACACAAATACGTGCAAGGGCCTAGTTTCAGGATCCTACACTGAAAATTCCAAGTGCTCCATGAACACCAGGGGGGTGTCCTGTTCTCGTGGCAGGTCATGCTGGTTTTCCACGTGACACAACACACCCAAACACAACACAGGATGTTGGTAAGTAGGACAGGAGAGCAACACAACTACTTGTCTCTCCCAAATGAGATCTCTGGTTTGCTAACAAACCAAAGATGGTTTGGGGTTCTTTCAGGGGTTAAAATTAGGAGTGCATTCTATTATTGCAGAAAATGCAGTCATTCAACACACGGTTCCTCAGTCTGTCTACAGCAGCATTACCCCATCACCAGTTTCTTTTTCTGGAGGAGAACAGGGCAGGAAGAGGTGAGCCTTCTCTTGTGCATTCTCACCCTCTGGAGGGTGTGCTACTGTTCACCAGGGCCGTCTGTTGCGGTTGATGTCATTTTTTCCGACTTTTTGGACTTCCTCTGCATCTGCTCTTGTTCCTTCCTCCTCAGCTTTTCTCTTTGTTTTTCCATTTTCTCTTGGGCCTTCCGAGCCTTCTCTAGAGACATCTTCATTTCCTTCAGTTTTTTTTTAACCACAGCTCGATCCTGTGATGATGCCATTCCAAGAGCCTGCAAAGGAAACACGTGCACAAACTGAATGGGAAAACTGATGCCTGCTCTGCTTATTATGAGGTTAACACCACAATATGTTCAAACTCATAATTGAAACATGGATAGAAGAGGTCAGAGTTGATATTATTTATTCAAAGTTTGTGTACATTGGGGGTTTGTGCTTTTTTTT
Source organism: Marmota marmota marmota (assembly GCF_001458135.2). NCBI lineage: Eukaryota > Metazoa > Chordata > Mammalia > Rodentia > Sciuridae > Marmota > Marmota marmota. The sequence goes on from NW_026000142.1 coordinate 164,526, forward strand.
GTTGTTCTTTTATTTTATGAAGTCCCTTGCAAAATACACCCTAAAGCTCATTAAGAAAATGCTTTCCAACTGGTTTTTAATGAGTGAATAAATGAAAAAAGATACAATCCTTCTTCTCCAACCTTTGCGCTATAAACATTTATAGGCAAAAGTATTGCTAAACTCATCAATATTTTCAAAGGGTAAGCATGGGCACCGGCTGTCACAGAGGGCTCCAAGAAGGACAGAGAAAACTGAAATGGTTTCCTTTCTGCCAGTGTAGTCATTTACAAGGAAAACCAAAAATGTCTTTGGGGCCAGAATGCTCATATCATCATAACCAGCCATTCTCTCCCCGTGGGTAGACCTGCAAGGGAAGCCTGATTGTAATGAGGTTGCTCAGTAAGCCTAGAGTTCAGAATAAGGGGAGTTGGTTGCATACTTTAAATGTTTCATGACCTTCAGCATCAACAGCAGGATGTTTCCATTTCCCCAACAGGGACAGCCTTGTCAAGGGGGCCTTCATATTCACAAGCTATTGATTGATCTCTAACCTTTTCAAGATTGTCAAGAGATACTCATCTACTGGTCAGCCTAGCAGGGGGCTGGGGCAGTGAGCAGAGGGTGTATGGAGCTGGTTGTATGCTCTTTTTGCCCTTTTTCCACAGAGGTGGGTGCCACCTCAGTCTCTGAGATGGGCCAGACTCCTAGTGGAAAAGAGTGTGATCCAGGTGGAGGGAAGACACCGTCTGCATATATTTAAGGAAGAAAGTTCTGGGGAGAACATCATCCCAGTTTTAGAGTGCCATGTAGGGAAGAGGGAGTGTGGAGGAGAAATGAACAAGGGGAGGAAGATTCATGGATCAGGGTCTTAACTTCAATATGATGAAAGTCCACAGTGGCCATTATTAAAACTCATACTACATGGGAAGTAAGCAGAGTTAATAAATGGGCCATGTGTTGCCATGTGAAGCAATGGAGTGAGTCCCTAGCACTCATGAGCAGCCTACAACTCATTTCAGAACCGATGATGGACTTTCTGAAACTTTGTTTCCAACTCAGAAATAATTCATCATCCTTTCTACTGACTGTTGAGGGAAGTTGTCTCTCCAATATGCAGAAGGCTCTGGGCTAAAGAAAACATTTTAGGTACTACAAGTACTACAAATCATACCTGGTAACCTAACACAGACAAATAATTCTTTACCTTAAGTTTATTTCCATCCAACTGCAGGAGCTGCTCTCCAGTGATGTTTTGGGCACTGAATTCAGAGACATACTGCTCCAGATTTAGGCTCATTAACCAGTGAGAAACCTGCTGCACACTCCATTCATGAACGGCCCGACTCTGATACTGACTGTGTTTGGGAGACTGTCCATCATCAAGGATCTGAGATAGGAATGTTGCAGTGTTGTTAAAGGACCAAAATGCTATGGTTCCTATTATGCTATCAAAAGGAATTTCTTAACCTGCTAGAGCCACACTTACTTTTAAACCACAAAATGATAATGTTTCTAATACTGTTAAAAAGAAATATGCTTATTACTTATGTGGTTTTAGGTCTATGGAAATTTAAAAAAATTCCCCCAAATAAAGCACATTATTAATGTAGGAAGTTTAATATTGAAAAAAAATAATGTTGCAAGCTTTTATATCAAAACACTCTGGAAATAGCAGATGTAGAAAACAAATATTTCATAAATCTCTACATGCAATGCATCACTCTGCGTTTATCCTCTGCTAAGACATTAAAGTTTTATAAAAACACATTTAAAATATTGAGGTATCTTTCACTTGGAAGAGGAGAGCATTAACCCCTCAAACTTTCTTATAGGAGACTTTCCAACTATTATTTCACTGAGCAGCAAGCAGATTTGAGAGGAACATGGGGCAGGTAATATCCACAATTACTTTCGATACACAAGGAAACTGAGGCTCAGAAAGTCTTTATTATTTGTTCCAGATAACACAGTAAGTAGCAGAGCACAACAGTAACTGGTTTGTTAAAAAAATACAGGCTCTGTCCACTGTATAATATTGCTTTTCATAGTGCAAAGGGGCAGATTGCTTCCTACAACTGCTAAGCTGAGAGGAGATGAAGGCAATGAAAGGCTTCAGAGGAAAGACAGGAGTCACCTTGGTGACGCACATGAGGAACACAGAGGAGGGGATGGGGTAAGCTGAGATGAAGGCGGAGGAGATATTAAAGAATGAAAGGAGTCAAGGTAATGGGGATGGGAGATACATAGAGGGACTTGGAGGTGGGAGTTAGAACCTCTTGATTCAGGAACATCTTTTGGCTAAGATATAGACAAAGGCAGGGAGCAAAGCTACTTAAGACAAGAAACCCTCTACTATGGAGGAAGTGTTCTTGTATTGTTTGATTTAAATAATTCGTAAGGATAAAAAAGCAGGTTCAAACACTACCACATAAGGCACCACACAACCCACTGACAGCTCACCTCGTCATCTATCATATCCAGGCTCTGAGTGAGGGGCAACAAAGGAATCAAGAAGAAAAGGGTTATAGAAACAGGTCGTAAAACATCAACAGTACACAGTTTTAATAAACTTAAAATCATGCCAGGCTTGAAGAATACAGGCAGAAAAGTTTACAGGGAACAGAAGTTTTACCAAACAAAAATCATGTTAGAAAGAAGTAAGCATGGGGCTGGGGTTATGGCTCAGGGTAGAGCGCTCGCCTAGCACATGCGAGGCCCTGAGTTCGATCCTCAGCACCACATAAAAATAAATAAATAAGAAAGAAGTAAGCATGAATATTTAAGTAAGAGCAAAAATATCTTTACTTACGTTGTGTCTGTCTGCTCACCTCCACCCCTTTTGGGGAACCAAACCAATCCTTAATGTAATTTCCTGCCTCTCTTATAAACATTTATCTCCTAATAATTCTTAGCAATGCTCACCATGACCCTTGCTTCTAAGTAAGTGGTTCTCACCCTCTTTTCCTTCCTTGTCAGAACTATAGCAATGATTCCATCAGGATCCACACCAGAAGGAACAGGAGAATCTTGGTGTGACCGTGGCAGAGGTAAGGGAAAAAGGGAATGGACAATTTGCGAACCCCCATATGAGCTGAGCTGTTTTTGCTCTCCAGGTCCCAGCCTCCCCACTGTGAGTGATCCTGAAAACAACACAGTACTCTCTCGATGAGAGAAAGGGAGCGAAATCACGAAGACTTTACATAAATACAAAGCCATGATCCTGCTGGTTTCTATGCAATAATTTATCCTAAAAACCATTTTCCCAGTATATTTTATGAGACAACTGTCTGATCATAGTGCCACTATAGTACCTCATCTGATGACAGTGCTAAGGACTGAGACAGCCCTGGTGTTTTGGGTTCTGCTCCTAAGCCACTCAGGTCTGCGGAACTGGTACTGCTGGGACTGAAGTCATCGTTGAAGGTAAAATTCTGGAAAAACAAAGGAAGCTCAGTGTTAAAGGGGCACAACAAGTGAACCAGAGGCAGGTGTGTTTCCAAGTTCTCAGAGGTTCTTTATAAGCCATCTCAGAAGAAACTCATACTGGGTTTGGTAATGACCTTCAACCGGCCAGTGGTTGAGAATGCTGTGTCTTTTGTGCCTAATTGAGAATTCTGGTGCTTTCTCCATCTGATGAAAGGAGAGGTGTTTTAGAGAGATGATTCTTCAATCTCTCTCCAAGGGTACAGAATTCATTATCCTCTGCTACTGCTCAGAGGAGTAATATTAATAAGCCTATCTTCTTTGACCCTAATCGTGATGAGTAACAGTGTAAGTAAAAATACAAGATGGTGTGGAGAGGCTGAGTTATTAGGAACAGATGGTGATTCCTATCAGGAAGGTAGCTGGAGCACCCCTGGGAAGGAGCGCATGCGGCTGTCCGTGATAAATACTGTGAGAAGTGGCAGATTCTCTCCTGGAGGTACCCTTCAAGATGATGAGTTCTGGGGGAGGACACAGTCTGACAACACTCTGCGTGTTCCATGCTGGAATGAAACTCTCATGGCACCAGCAGACAACCAAAGAGGCTGGGCACAGAACAGACACATGGGGCTGGAAATCAGCTGGGGCTGGGGAGGTAGAATATGTAAACAAGACTTCCCTGGAACATCATTAACATGTTCAGAGAATATTATAATGAAACTTAACAATGGCTACCTAGCTGCATTCATGGAAACATTTTAAACCAAATCTGGAGACTTCCTCAGTGCATGATGATGGTAGAATTACTCAAACAACGTTTAAATGCCTCAGATCCGATAGTAAAAGGCCCAGATGCTCTACCGCTGTCAAAACTTTTTGCTAATGCAAATAGAATGGCTCGATTCCCAGGAACTCTGTGCAACTTGGCCAACAACCATCTAGTTTCATGTTCTACTTCATTAGAACTTGGACTGTTAGTTTTCCATTAGGTTCCCTTGTATTGAGTTAAGTTGATTATTCAGAATAAACACTACATCAGAGGCTAGGATACTTAGTGCCAAACTAATTCCAAGATTTGCTAAAACTTCAGAAAAGAAGTCTAACTAAATCAGAGCACATGGAGCTCGGTCAGTAGAACATTTAAGCAGCAGGGTGTTTTAACACAGAACGTCACCATCTGGTATTGTCAATGGAGACACAAACTCAGGCCCCAGTCAAAACCCTTTGAGCTGTTAACCTCAAGGAAAGAATTAAATTCAAGTAACATTAATTACACGTATCTGTTTGAGAAAGAAAGGTGAACATAGAAAAAAGGAGACCAAACGACGTGTGAAAGTTAGCCACCATATATATATGTGTTTCAATAAAATGTTAGATAAGGTTTGCAGTGTCATGCTGGAAATAACCATCATGCATTTAAAAACAAATCACACCCATGCATATAATTCCTAAATCTGTGAAAGTTAAAGAACTCTGGTGACAAAATTACAACAGCTGTTCAGCATGGAAATTTGATATGAAAAGGAGGAGGAAGTACGGTGCCAAGTCAGCACTGGTTTGTTTTAAGGAGTTTCACTCAGATGTATCAAACACATATTCAGTCCCGAATTTATCGGTTTTCCAGTAAATCTTAAAGAGCATAGCAAAATAGTTTTATAATGTAATTTAGATTACTCAGTAAACAGATCTATCATACTGTTTCATGATTTGAATGTATCTTTTCCCAGCATGGCTTAACTGTCAAACTCAGATTAAATAGCAGTACGTGAAAAGACAGGCAAACCAAAGAGAAATGTACACTCTAGAATGGAACAGTGTTAAAGCAAGTGATGATTAAGTGAGGCTTTCTCTTCCTCACACAAGAAACACCACACGTTGCTTGTGGCGGTGTTACCACACAGTTCCGCGGATCCAGAGCACACACAGGTTGAGGACGCCTTCCAGAGACTGAACAGGAGGAGGGGTTTGGGTTTTTCTTGTTTGCTTTTTCAATCCATGTGTTTTCTACCTTAGACCCCGTTTTATCTGAAATTAGAGTCTCAGGAGAAGGCTGAAGGGGACTTGTAGGTGAAGGCAGGTTCCTGAAGGCATAGGATCCTTTCCGGCTTTCATTAAACCAGGAGAAAGGCATGCAAGGGGAGCGGGTGGAGGCCTGAGCTGCGGAGGGCGGCTTGGCTTTCCAGTTTTCCAGCCTGCCTCTGAAGATCCTGTTTTGTGAAAAGAATGGATGTTAGACAAAGAAAGGCAAAAGGCTTCCTGAAGCAAATTTTGAAAGGTCTCTCAATATAGCTTCAGTAGTAATAGCCTGAGAAACTGTTCTACTCAGCAGAGTAAAATTTTGGGCTGTAACACTAACCTCAATAGTTACATTTTTTTTTTTTTTTGTATCTAAGTGAAGTCTATGACAATAATCAAAGCTCTCGCACTGCTATTGCCATGGAGAATTTTTTGAAATGAATCTCTAAGTGCATGCAGATGAACTAAGACCAGGGAGGCGGTCCTGCAGGCACTGCTCTTGGGCCGGCCATCACAGCAGCTCCTTTACCTGGTAGGTACATCAGTGCCTCACAGCAGCTCCCAAATAGCACCCTTCTAGCCTTGCTCAGGACTTGTGTTCTCAAGTATCTAACATTTTAGAAAAGGATTCATTTAAATAATTTGAACACTTCAGGGCTTGTGATACTTTGAGAAAAACATGTAGCCTACTGGCTTTTCATCATCTTGGTGTTTCTTCAAAGGAGCAGGACAAGACTTGATGTCCTGGTACCCCCCTTGGAGGTCCAAGGCCTTGCACCTCCTGAGTATGTGGCATTGGGCCTTCTTTCGGTTTCCATTTGCTCATCTATGAAAGGTGTATTTTTATGTCTCTCATATGTGGTTGTTAAGAATTAAATAGCATATGTGAAAGTGCTTTGAAAACTATCAAAATATTAAATTCTCTGTTTATTTTTTAACATTTAAAGGATTTAAAGGCATTCAAGGAACACAGTATGAAAACAGTTCCCTTAATGCAGTTACTTTCATATTTATATTTATCTTTTGGTTAAGAGAAAAATAATTATTAGGAACCAAAGTAGGAATAGATGACAGTTTACATGCGTCATGGAAGAGAGTCTGCCTCAATATGTCCAAATGTTATTTCATGGAATGTCTATTATCTGATAGCTGTTAATATCACAACAGATTCCCTTCAATTAAAAGAAGCTGAACACCATAGCTAGATAACTTTCTGTCCCAGATGTATTCTGAATTTTAGTCTTTTCACATCTCATTTCAAACAAACTTTGAAATATATTTCAAATTGACATAAATAGCTTAACTCCTAAAAATTCCAGCTATTTACAAATACTGTGAGAATCAAATGGGACAATAACTGAAACACCATTTTATAAACTGGAATGCAGTATACAAATATAAAGTGATTAGAAGAATGACAACTAAAGATAATGGAGAAGTCAATGTGGTTTTGGGAAAACATAGAGATCAGCAGTTGGGTGAGCAAAATTGTTGGTCATATTAAAGATTTCAAAAGATCTGATGTTTTTAATAGAGTATTTAAAAAATGGGAGTAGGAAGTCTTCAAGGATAACAGATAAATATCAACTAGAGATGTGTCAAACATCAAATTCATCTTCAAGTCTAAATTTAAAAAAAGTATCCTTAAATCTAAATACGTATGTCATAAGACACAAGAGTGAACTCAAGAAAGCATGCTAGCAGAGGCAGACTGGTCTGTAAGAAGCATTTTTTAATCCCTTGGCCATGGACAAGTCTGATAAGAACCATCTGGTGCAGCTGTTTCCATTCAGATCTTGGGCACCCAGACAATGAATTAGCATTAGAGGAGGACGGCAGAGGAGTCAACCTGGAATCTGTATTTTAACCAGTCTGATCTGATTCAAAGTTTTTAATACTTTATTAATACTATCCAGAATGCAAATATAATTATTTGGGAAGAAGGAGAAAAGCATTTTACTTTTTCTGATAGAAAATGGTTGTACTGGTTCCCCATGCCTGAATTTCCCCCTTCCACGTGACACCAGGAAAATTAGATGCCATCCCAACTTTGGTCTTCACTGCAGTTGGGGAACTTTTAAATCTAGGTTACAGAAGAAAGGGACAGCTGTCTCCCCAACTCCTCTGAGAGAGAGGAGAGGGAAATCATATCATCTTAATATCCTTGAATTCAATTTGGGAAGGACCTTGGATTCTTAGTTTTTGGAATGTAAATATTTGCTTCTAGGTTGAAGATAAGACAAGTGACTCCAGTTTTACAGCCCTGGCAGTGCCTGCATGGAGCTCCATCATCTCATTCCTCCTGCTCCCTCATCTCCTTAAGATGTGACCACATACCTCTGGAGAGGTAAATCTCTCTGCAGTTCTATCTATCCGGTCATAATTTAACATCTAAGATCGTCTTTTAGCGTAGATCCCACATTCCATTAAAAATGTTGAAAATACTCTGTAAACATATCTAAAAATATGACTCTTGCAGTCTCACTCTTGTAATCGGGCATATCTGAGGAAAACTGGACCTTAAGATCATAATCACCTCTGGCTATCAGTTTCTGAATCAAGGGAATTTTAAAAAGAATTTCATCCATAATTCCAATAAATTTTGGTAGTGCTTAAATAAATGGCTATTGTTTTAAAGTTTATAAAGAGGCCATAATTAACAGCAGCATGACAATCTCATCCTACTTCCAAGTGAATGTCTTTGTAACAATGCATTTAGGCCACCACCACTTCCTTTTTTTAAAAAAAATTAGGCAAGAAATAAGAAGATTGTTGCCTGAAGTGTTATTCTTTTGCTTTATTTGAAAAGGACTTTTGATAGTACAGATCCTGGCAGGACAACATTAGGAGGGAAAAAAAAATCTGAAGGCTACATCTAAGTAAACACTTTGATAAAATTATCTCTAACAGGAAAATATTTAAGATTAATAATCCCATGTGGACTTGTATATCCAGCAATTAAGACAGGTCCTGAGGCCATGTTGTTCTTATAATCTGTGGTGAGCAAGGTCATGGAACCCCAGCCTCTGCTGATACCCAGAAGCTTTCTTATGCCACTTCATACACCAAGGTAATAGAAGACAAGCAAGTAGAAATTGTTGAAAGACCACTTCCAAGGAGTCAACCACTATCTCTATAACTGCATACCACCATATTTGGGATACTCTGAAGAGTGTTTTACATGAGGCCTGGCTGTGTCCCTGTGAGGCTGTCTCCTAACTCCCTCATTTTTTAATCTGTGACTTTAAAACTCCATGACTAATGGAGCATTGTGTGCTTCCTGGCACCCCAGATGAACTGAACAGAGGCATGCTTCCATTTGGATGGACCTACAGAAATGGAATTCTCATTTAAAAAAAAGAAACATAGCTGGGTTTGGTGGCACATGCTGTAATTTCAGCAATGCAGAAGGCTGAGGCAGGAGAACTGTAAGTTCCAGGTCAGCCTGAGCAATTTAGCAGGACCCTCAGCAACTTAGTGAGATCCTATCTTAAAATAAAAAATAAATAGGACTGGGAATGTAGCTCAGTGGTAAAGTGCCCTTGGTTCAATCCCCAGTACCAAAAAACAAAATAAAAAAACCCACTATATTACTTTAAAACTAGAAACCTATCAGTCTACCAACATATACTTTTGAGAATGAATACCAGTTTCTTCCTGGATAAATTGAACTACTGGGCCTATAAAGGAGCAGAAAAGATTTGGTAGCAGATTTTATTTTGACCACTCCATCTGTTTCACCTTGTTGAGAAAATCTTCCTAATTATTACTAATACAAAATCTGTCTTTCCTTCCTTTTTTTTGCTTCTACCCTTCCTTCCATTTTTAACACTTTCTTTTCCTTTTTTTCTTTCCCCCACTCCCCCTAAAAATAAATCAAGATTGGTAGAAATGAATTCCTGATGAATTTAAAAATAATTTCGGAGAAAAGGCCCAGTGGCCCGCGGAGGGGCAGAGCTGCCAACCACTCCTGCAAGGTAGGCGGGCCTGGGACCCACCGGCAGAACAGGAGCAGCGGCCTGCTGAGAGGCAGAGCCGCCCCCTCCCCCCACGCCGGCAAGGTAGATGGAACTGTGACCACCCACAGAACAGACCCAGCGGCCTGCTGAGGGGCAGAGCCGCCCCCCACCCCCCACGCCTGCCAGGTAGGCGGAACTGTGACCACCGACAGAAAAGGCCCAGTGGCCTGCGGAGGGGCAGAGCTGCCAACCACTCCTGCAAGGTAGGCGGGCCTGCGACCCACCTGCAGAACAGGAGCAGCGGCCTGCTGAGAGGCAGAGCCGCACCCCCACCCCCCGCGCCTGCAAGGTAGGCGGACC
>NW_026000142.1:179012-181435 GCF_001458135.2 Marmota marmota marmota
TTATACAAAAGTACATACAAGAGGAAGTGAGGGGAAAGGGAAAAATAATACAAGGGGGACAAATGAATGACAGTAGAGGGGGCAGAGAGAGAAGAGGGGAGGGGAGGGGAGGGGAGGGGGGATAGTAGAGGATAGGAAAGGCAGCAGAACACAACAGACACTAGTATGGCAATATGTAAATCAATGGATATGTAACTGATGTGATTCTGCAATCTGTATATGGGGTAAAAATGGGAGCTCATAACCCACTTGAATCAAAGGGTGAAATATGATATATCAAGAACTATGTAATGTTTTGAATAACCAACAATAAAAAATTAAAAAAAAATAAAATAAAAATAATTTCGATAGGATCAAAACAAAAATGTGTTCTGTACTTCCTTATGCTTTTCTTTAAGTTGTACATTAATGGTTTATGATCATTTTTGGAAACAGATCCACAAGTCACTGCTATATCACTGCTAATTTTATCGTTAGGAACCAGAAGAAAGAATGGCTTCATATTCAGTCTTCCCAATCCAAAGGTGTCACATGGGGTGTAGCACTCACTGGCATTTAAATGGTTTATAGCTAAAAAACATATAGAGCAATTAACTCATCTATACAATTTTGAAAACAATTTATCCTGGGGCTGACATCCCCAAATTAAATTGCTCAGTTAAGAATCCCACAGTAGGGCTGGGGTTGTGGCTCAATGGTAGAGTGTTTGCCTTGCATGTGTGAGGCCCCGAGTTTGATCCTCAGCACCCCATTAAAAAATAGATAAATAAAAATAAAGATATTGGGTTCATCTATAACTTAAAAAAAATTCCACAGTGATTATTTTGTTGTTGTAGTTTCAAATTTGAATACAAGGTATGTGAACTATTCACAATCTAACTGGTGATCATCAAAATATCATTTAGAGCTGGGCATGGTGGCACAAACCTGTAATCCCAGTGACTTGGGAGGCTGAGGCAAAAAGATCACAAGTTCAAAGCCAGCCTCAGCAATCTAGTGAGGCCCTAAGTAACTTAATGAGACCTTGTCTCAAAATAAAATAAAAGGGGCGCTAAGGTTGTAACTCAGTGGTAGAGTACTTGCCTAGCCTGTGTGAAGCACTGGGTTCAATCCTCAGCACTATATAAAAACCAATCAATCAATCAATCAATGTATTGTGTCAAACAACAACAAAACCCATATTGCATCATTAAAAAAAATAATAAAGGTGCTGGGGATGTGGCTCAGGGGTAAAGCACTTCTGGGTTAAATCCTTTGTACCCCCCACCCCCAATATATCATTAGAGTTTACAAAACAAAAGAAGTATTAAAGGAACACAGAATTCAAGCAGATTGTAAAGGAAATTAATTAAAGAAAGATGATTGCAACCAGAGAAAGAGCTACAGATTTCATTTTTCTAAAACATATGAAGTGCTTCTGTAAGTTTCCAACATCCACTCAGGAGACAGGTTGTAAAGCCAGTTCTTAGGGGTAATAATAGCTCAGGGCCAATTGTCCTGGACATATATTTCTCCCAGACCTGAGTTCTTGTCTAAATCTGTGAAGAACCAGCAGTCTGTCTCTGATGGGACACTGTAGAGTGTTCAACTCATTTGAGATGATGAAAATATTCCCTAATCACCACCCATCCCCAACAAACTGGGAAGGTTTAAAATGAAATAGTAAAAGAATCATGTTAATAAAACCATACTCTCAAAACATAAATATTAACTTTAGGACTAATAAAAATATTGCTAAGGCATTTAAGCAAATTTGTGCCATTAGAAATCTGCAAGAGAAATTTGACTATTGATTCTGTCTTAAAATTTTATTTTATTGTGATTTTTGGTGCTGAGGCATGCTAATCATGTACTCTACCACTGAGCTATACCACAAGCCTTCTGTCCTAAGATTTTTAAACTCATTAAAGATCACTTTAATGTTCTAAAACTCATTTTAGATTTGTTTTTAACATATGAAATTAGTTAACCACACTGATAAGAGTAATGGGATATTTAGAGTCAAAAAGTTATAATTCCTTGGATAAAAAAATGTGGCATTTATACACAATGGAGTGTTACTCTGCATTAAAAAATGACAAAATCATAGAATTTGCAGGGAAATGGATGGCATTAGAGCAGATTATGCTAAGTGAAGCTAGCCAATCCCTAAAAAACAAATGCCAAATGTCTTCTTTGATATAAGGAGAGTAACTAAGAATAGAGTAGGGAAGAAGAGCATGAGAAGAAGATTAACATTAAACAGGGATGAGAGGTGGGAAGGGAAAGGGAGAGAGAAGGGAAATTGCATGGAAATGGAAGGAGACCCTCAGGGTTATACAAAATTACATACAAGAGGAAGTGAGGGGAAAGGAAAAAAAAAACAAGGGGGAGAAATGAATGACAGTAGAGTGGGTAGAGAGAGAAGAGGGGAGGGGAGGGGA
>NW_026000142.1:181451-226389 GCF_001458135.2 Marmota marmota marmota
GGGAGGGGAGGGGAGGGGGGATCATAGAGGATAGGAAAGGCAGCAGAATACAACAGACACTAGTATGGCAATATGTAAATCAGTGGATGTGTAACCGATGTGATTCTGCAATCTGTATACGGGGTAAAAATGGGAATTCAAAACCCACTTGAATCAAAATGTGAAATATGATATATCAAGAACTATGTAATGTTTTGAACAACCAACAATAAAAATTATTAAAAAAAGTTATAATTCCAGCCTTATATTTTTGAGAGTTTTTGTAAACATGTAAATATGTTTGCTTGTTGGGTATGTCAATCTGTTAGATTTCGGGCATTTAAAGTTCTTAAAATGAAAACTGAATATTAAGTGCAGCTAAAAGTGGGCCAATTCTAGGCTGAATAAATCTCCTCAATAGAGCTGAGCTGACATTACCCAAAGATCACATGAAAGCAAGTGCTTTTGCTGGCCAGGCACAGGCAAAAGTGAGGCGCTTTTCTATTCAGACACATGTATGCATCTTAATCCCCAACTTTGTTAAAAGGTGTGTTTCCACCCAGCCCAATGACTGGTAAGTGGGGCCGTGCCTTACTCAGCCACAGGGTAGAGCTGCCCTCCAGGTACTTGTCATAGCATATAATCTAAAATTCACTGTCATGCCTTGATTTATCTAAAACCTCTGAGAGAAAAATCATCTTGAAGGATTGCCTGAAGTATAATCCCTATAGCCCACTAATTCTTCAAAGATGACAAAAGTCTTTCTTGGATGAACAAGACTGCCAGCAAAATATGGATTGAAAATACTTTTAAATCCCTCCCAGCAAACTTGCTTCAAGTGTAAATGATAATGATAGCCATTTATGTTTATTAAGGACTTAAAGTGTGCTTAAATGTGATCCCTTCAATCTTCCCAACACTCAGAGAGGGCTGCATGATGTGTGTGTGTGTGTGTGTGTGTGTGTACGTGTGAGGGTTTCTTCATCTTACAAATAAGGAAACTAGGGTACAGAGAGGTTAAATAACTCGTCTAAAGTAAACAGCGCAGCCAAGATTTGAACTCAAGTTCTTGACCATTTACTATTATGCTCTTGGCTCTCACTGAAAGGCCACTACGACACTTACTATGAAGGTATTGTTGAAGATGATGTAGGTAAGTACCAACTTTACTTTTTACTTTATTTTTCCTATTTAATTTATTTTTTAAAAATTATGTTATACAGACCATGTACTTTTGTATATAAACAAATTATTTTTGGAACAAAGGAGCAGACTGTAAATAAATAAAAGAATAAACACATGAATATGTGATAATTTATAGACCAGCTAGGTAATGAGTTAGAAAACAAAGGAGGATTTTTCATAGAATCACATCGATCAACACTATTCAATACAAATATGAATCTCATGTGTATTTTCTAGTAGATACATGAAAAAAGAGGTAAATTAATTTTAATACTAATACATTTTATCTAATCCCAATGCACAATGTTCTATCAACACATAATCGATATTACAAAATTAATAAGATATTTCACATTCTTTTTTTCATACTGTCTGAATACTGCATGCATTTCTTCCCTAGTACATCTCAGCACAGATAACTCAGGAGCTATATCTGACCAGAGGTGACCTTACTGGACAAAGCATATAAAGGTGGACAAGGGAGCAGGGGCCATGCACTTTTAGCCCAACCCATTAATTTTTTCTTAGGAAACCAAGGTGACTTACTTTTGGAAAAGTCAGGACTACCACCTTGGATTTCAGTTCAGTGTGTTTTCCACTGTTCACACATTCAAAGTGAATGAAAATTCACTTCCACAGAGGCATGTAATCTCGCTCAGAGACACACACCTTCGCTCACAGAGCTTCTCCACGAGCTCCAAGGAGATACTCCACTGCTAACAGTGGTCACCTGTTCTGGAATTGAGGACAGGATTTTATTTGACCCTCAGGTGTGTCCTTTAAGGGATGAATAATTCTGATGACTAAATGCTTCCTACTTTTGGTAGCTTCTATGCTTCCCGTTTAAATTGGAATATTCATGGAGCACTTATTTAAAAAGTTATAGAACCAAATCATATTCGTTTGTTGGTTTTATTTATTATGATTATTATTCTCATCTATTTTCTCAATCTGTCTCATGCTGGTCATGTATCTGAGTCATTATCTTTCCACAAGGAACACAACAGTGTAAACTGTACTCTAAGGGAGGAAAAATCTAAAATCAAAACCAAATTTAGCAAATGTCTATCCTTCTTAAAAATCAAACAGCCACAGGTTATAACTGGCTGATGACCTCAACAGATTTTAACAACCTAGTAAGAAGTGGATGAAAAGCCTAAAAGATAAGATTACTAACCCAATCTGTGAATCTTTCCCTCTTTTATCTGAGAAAGTGGCATGGGGTGAGGAGTCTGTTCCAGACTCTTTTCTGTAATTGCAGTGTGATCCTGTAGCTGATTATACTTATGCCCACCTACCTGCATGGGACCTGTGAAGCCAACTAACTGCATTAAGCTCCTACTGGGCAGGGATTCTGTTCTTCCTGGAATACATTTTCTTAAGTTCTGGGCCCATTATCATTCCATATTAGGAGAACAGAGACTGTCATTAGATTTGATTAGTGTTACCCAATTACTCCCATTGTGCAAAAATAATTTTTTTGAAACAGAAAAAAATTTTTCTATTCTCATCCTATTTCAATAACATGAACTCCTTTCCATGCTGGCAAAATTCTATTATAAATAATTATAAAATTATGATTCTAATTGAAAACTCTTTTGTAGCATTGGTATGTGAGGAATTATTTATGACTACAGAAGTCGGGAGAATCCAGAATTAATGTTCTACAAGGGTACCAGTGGCCAGGCAATAGAGGAAGCAGCCTGCTGCAGGTTCAAGAGCTGTGCTAGCTGTGGTGACCATTGACCACCCTCTCCAGACTGTCTGTGGCTTTGCTTATGGTACAGCAAGCACTCACCAATACCATCAAGATCTGCTTAATTTTCACCTGAAATCCAAACACTGCTCCCACACAGCCTGTTGGGTTCACACCTCTCTCTTGGTTGGAGTCTCAAAGGGATGAGGTAGTGACAGCCTACGATGCCCAGGGACTAATGGAAGGACAGTCGTTCCAGAAGCATGGGAGTTTCTCTTCCATTGGGTTTTGTGCATTTCCCTCTCTCTTCTTTAAATGGCCTTGTTATTTTTTCCCGAGTATTTTGTTGTTGTTGTTAGTTTTAAAGCACAAAGTAAACTCTTTGCAATTTCTTACTCCAAAGCCTCACAAAGCTAAAAACTGCTTTTGAGTTGCATATTACCTCAGATTTACTTTATTTTTTCCTGAGATTTGTTGTCCTCAATGTAATAAAGGTGTTCTACCCTTTCTCCATTGTACAGCATAAAGGAAAACCAGCCAAACAAAGTAATTAGTTTGGGAAATTTTTTCTTCACCCACCACCCATTTTGTTCTAATACCAAGGAGACTGTACAATCTCTAATCAAGAAAAGATATGGTGGCGGGGAGGGTATCAGAAAAGAGAGGGAAAGAAAGAAAAGGACATAGCAGAGACAAACTATGAAGTGGATAAATGATTTTACATCTTTTACTTTAAGCATTTTGTCTGTTTCTTTCATAGTCTATAATTCTGAGATGATTCCCCAAATTTACAGAGACATTTAAGCATCAATAGATGCATCACTAACTGGAAATGGCATGGTGGGTTGGAAAGACATCTAGACAGGAAGCACAGCCCAGGTTGGCATTAACAGCCTGCTACATAACCCTGAGCAAACCAATTAAATTTTATGAAGGTGCAGATCTTTATCAATAAATTACAGCACTCTCATCTATCCTCCCGATCTCATTATAAGGATCAAATGAAATGGTAAATGTAAAACCACTTTGTAACTTGCAAATAATAATAATAATAATAGCAGCAAACTATTATCATTACAATTATTTTTGAATACCTACTGTGTGCCAAGTATTATTTTAAATGCTGTACATGAAAACTCATTTAATCCTTATACCTTATATGTAGGTACCATTACCCTCATTTTACATGAGAAAACAGAGGTAAGGAGGGCTAAGTAATTTGTCCAAGGTTTAAAAGGTTTATGAGCTACAATTCAAACCCAGGCAATTAGATTTCAGAGCTTGATGCTTTACTCTTTTCTTATATAAACCTAAACTTAAAATCATGTAATCTTAGAATAAAATTGATAAAATTTGATGACATGCTGTTCAATACTTACTTCTATAGGAAAGCCTTTATTGAAAAGTAAGGACAGTGGACAGTACCTGCAAATCAATTAAATACCCAAGTCTAGAAAGAAAAGGTGGCTGCTCTTACAAGCATGTTTACAGTCCTGATCCCAACAAGGTATTTAAGGGCAAAGTTACTCTGAAATTTCAGAGTTAACAAAAAGAAGGCACTAGCATTGTGGGCAGCTAGGCAAAGAATCTGAAATAGATCTACAGAATTACATAGATATATTTATACTGCATTTAGAAAAACATTTATTGAAACTCTTCATGTGAACATAATTCTTCAGTTACGGACCAATGGATATGCCCAAGGCCAAATGTAGGCTATATTTAAAGTAAGACAAATATAAACTCATTGTACAATTTTTCTTTCATCTTAACTCTAGGAATATCACTTAGGCTCAGAGATGCTGACTGCTGATTTTGGTTAGCAATTGAAGAGGGAGCCACAAAATTCAGGTATAGAAATAAATACATGTTCTTAATCAACCACTCATACCTGCTACCTGCAGAAAACCTATTGACTTCTTTTTCTTTTTCTTTCCATTTTTTTCCTTTGTTGGAATTCCTTTGCAAAGGTGCCCTATAATGACAGCATACAGTCAGAAAGGGGCAGTGGAAATTTCCTCTTTAATACTCCTTTTACAGAGGGCTTGGTTTTTACATCATGAAGTGCTTACCCCAGATCCACAAACTTCCGCCTAATTTTTCCTCCTTGTTTCACCAATGAACTGGATGCCCTTAGTGATTTGGGACATTTGGCATCATCTAGGATATAGACATATATGAAAAGGATAAATTATTATTTTTTAAAACCATGGATCAAAAATCAGTGCATATCTGAATCTAAGAAATTTGCCTAAATTCCTAACTGTGGAAGAAGATAATGGATGCCCTTTACAAAAGACATTGGCATGTGCCATGTTGAAAAACAGTCACTTAAGCAGGAGAGGTCCTGTTGGACAGAGGCCCAATACTCACCACTAAAAGTATTAGTGTCAATCCCACTGGAATGAATGAGAGAAGCAAACAAACAAACAAAAAACAAAAACCACTATCACACTGTCCTCTGCTTCAAAGCAGATCTTCCTTTTGTCCTTTCTTTGGCTCCAACTCTTGGTTTGAATGCCTGGGCTCTGTTTTCCATACCTAGCCTTTGGTTTTGTAGCCTCTGAAGAAACTCAACCCACTTTCTCTGTGTCCTCAAAGCTCAGAAGAAAGTATCACCTGAGAGTCTAAGAGACTTACAGTGACAGTAAAGGTAAAGTTTTCACTTGCTCACGGCCTTGGACAGGTGAGGGTAGAACACGGGGAAGACTCTTAGACAGGAGCCCAGCTATAAAAGATATCTTTGAAAGGTCCTTCTTAATAGTTGGGTTGGAACACAACTTGGCTGGCCTCCCATGATGTGGAAGACACCCAAATTTCAGTGCTTGGAGCTGCCTGATCTTTACCTCTTTGAGTTACATGGGCACTCTAAAGGGACAGTAGCTGCTGGGGGTTGGGGACACTCCAAAGGATGCCAAAAATTAATCAGAAGAGAGGCCTGCAAATGGTGTTCCATGTCAACTGTGGCACTATTCCACCTGTTTTTGTGTGTGATATTATTCCTTCCAAATTGCCTGTTGGTTTCTGTCTCTAACTTTTAAATTCTTGAATTTTAGGAACTTTCTAGCATGAAGCATAGATAGAACAGGCCTCTTAAGATAGTGTTCAATTAACCTTGCAGGTTAATTTTGCTTACGAGTTTTGTACACTTCAGGAGAAATTTTAAATAGACAACAACATGTATCCTTAAAAAATATGAAGTGCACACACAGTTCTCATTTAGGAGTCTAGCTTCAAAGCTCTTAAGCAGCACAGGACACTGACAAATACTCCAAGGATTTTTAGCAATGAGCATTTCATATTTTTAGTTAATGGTACTCAGATTACAATAATCAATTCCTTGAAAATGTGCATAATGAAATACAAGAGTTAGAAATATGTCGTGTCAAAATCCACTTCTAGCTTAAAATATTTATTATGGATATTTGCATCATTACTCTTTGAGTAACTGAATTAAATAGCCACCAATGTGACATACAAACACATAAAAAAATATCCACAGACATGGCACAAATGCCTTCTAGGGTGCTTTTGCTAATGGACATTTAAAAAAGCAGGATTTCAATTTTCTTAATAGAAGCTGAAGAAAATAAAGTGATGAATTCTTCCAGATTAATCCTAAAGCAACTCTTAAAGGCTAGGACTGTGCAAAATTAAAAGAATACTGCCTAATTATTTTCTGAATTACAGGTAGCTGGGAGGTATTTTAATGAGTGAAGAGAAGGCCAGCTGAGAAAATGTACATAGAAATGCTCTTTACCTATTAGTGTTACAGTTATTTGGACATCTTAGGACTAAAAAGCCTGATTCTGGCCATCACAGAACCTGCTGCTAGGCAACCAAACATCACTATCTGACACATTTGCCAAAATGTGTTCCAAGGAACACTGAAGAGATAGGGTTAAATTAATCAAATTCACCTTTAATGCACATGAGAACTTCTAATCCATATACAAACCAATACTGGATTGGCCTTGTTTCAGGAAAAGATAAATGTCACATTTTAAAAACTTATTTATTAAGACTTCCATTAGGCTTTTAGAAATTTCTCTAATACTTCTTTAGAAGTCTGAGACCCCAAACTGAGTGGGTTGGCTTTAGGCTTTGGTTATGACAGTCTCCTGTTATAACTACTCAACTCTGCCACTGTGGCCTGCAAGTAAGCACATATAGCTTTCTTTTCCAAAGGTAATAAATTATCTATGGCTAAATCCTGAGGCCTTTTCTTGGTCTGCATTGTTCTCAATCTCACTGCAAAAAGATACTTGACTGTCCCTTCTTTTATGATGGGGACACCCAAATCTACCTTCCTGCCCTGGCCTATCTCTTGAGCTCATGACCTCCAATGTTTTTTGTTTGTTTGTTTGTTTTTTAAGAATTAACCATATTTCCCCCCATAAAGTCTCTTTTCTTCTTTTCTGTTAATGACAAACCCTATGCTCTGAGGCTAGAAACCCTATGACTAGTTATAACTCACTTTCTTCCCCCCTATTATCTAGTCAGCTTATACTTCAAGGGTTCTTGCATCCTTCTGTCCTGTTATTGACAAGGGATCTTCTTTATAGTTTATCACCTCTCAGTGTGTCTCATTTAGCCTTCCGATACCTAGTACCCTTTCCTTTTCTCAAAACAAACTTGTGGTTTCCTAGTAATCTGAAGGTATCTCTGATATTTAAATTCTAGAGCTATAGACTTAACCTACTACCTGTTCACTCTGATGTTCAACAATTCCCCTGCATAAACAAACTGCTTCAGCCAGCTAGGATAGCACCAACCTTCTCATGCAGGTTATGTCATTGTGTCTGTCTCTGTGAATGTCCACTCACTCTGCCTTTCATGCCCTCCTTACCTAGCCTTTCTTTCTTTCTTCTTCTTTTAAAGTCTTTCAATGGTTACTTTAGTTGCATTTTATTTGTCAAGTTTTATTTACCAACCTTAGCTGGATGTCACCTCTCTCTCCTCTAAGCAATGATATAGTTTTACCATATTTATCATTACAGAGGCCTAGTGTAATATTTTAACAAGAAGTGAATCCTGCAAAGTTTTTAGAAAGCTAAATACTATTTACCATGTATTAATTCAATGAAGATTTTTAAAGGCATGCTGTGTCAGGCAATGTGCTACTAACTATATAAGCTTAGAATAATAATCTCTAGTATTTAAAAGTAGAAAACTGATAATGTTTAATTTACTTAACTTTGGTCAAAGGTCCGTTGCTATGCAAGCCTAGAGACAAAAATTTTATTATTAGGTGCTTATAGAAGAGGAATAAGGAAAGTATTTTTATGGCTCCTATTGCCATAAAATCCTGTTATACAGACCTCTAGGAAAAAAAAAATCTTTACTTCCTCTAATTTAACTGACATTCTGTTAGAGATTTATCATTGAGCTAGTTATAATGGGACTCTTTCTATCTCAGTGTCTTCTATGGGCCCTCAAATTTGAGGAAAAATGATGACATGCCATTGTGGTACTGACAAAAATTTAAGAAAAACCCAACTCCAGTTTGAGCATATTGAGAATATTATTTAAAAATTCTAAATAAATGGCAACCAGTGACTAAGCCATCTTCAGAGTGTATCCAGCAATGTGGAGTGGAAAGATACTTCTAGACTAGGAATCAAGAAGATTTTTCTATAATGAGACAGGGAGTAAGTATTTTATGTTGGTGAGATACACAGTCTCCGTCATAACCACTCAACTCTGCCACTGTGGCATGGAAGTAAGCCTATGTAGCTGGAAGATTATGGCTGCATTATAATAAATCTTCATTCACAAACCAGGAAGTAGCAGGGCTCGGTTGATGGATCCTGTCCTAGACAGCTGCATTAGTAGTCTGGAGTATGATAGTACTTCATCCAGAAAATTACGAAATATCATTTACAGGTCATATTCCCTTAGGGACCAAAAATGCAAGGATTAATACGTGAGGCAATTTTGGCTCACATTGATTCCTAAATCACTTATTGCACATAAGGTGATGGAGGCAGAAGTAGCAGTGAAAAATTCTCTAAAATCAGAGAGAAAAGAATAATGTACTCTGCCTGGAAATGGAGTGACTGGGCCTAAGACTTCATTAATGAGGTGAGAATTAAACTGGGTTTTGAAGAAGGATATGGATTTTCCTGGAGTGTGGTGTTAGATGAAATTGTAAGCATGAGATCCAGTTTGTCCCTGTGAACATCACTACGTCCTTTTTTAGTTTCTTCACTGATGAACTAATGAGTTGTAGGAACCACACACATAAACATACACCAAGAGGGAAACCATAGGTTAACCATACCTAACCTCTCTTGAGTCATGTCAAATGAACATGGAAGGCACAGGAAACTCTTTGAGGCCGGAAACTTATATCAAGGTAATGAGAGAATGTGAAGCTTTGACACAGCTTGAGTCCAGGTCAGAATAGCAGACCAGTTTCACACAGCAAGGAGCACAAGGGTTTTATAGAACATTATCCCACTCTGTTAATCAATGCTGCATCAGCCTCTGCAACATCCTAACAAAGGGAGCACAGGATTTCCCTAAAGTCTGAATGACACCAAGGTCCATTTTTTGGAAACTAGATGGGAGGGCTGTGGGAGAGCTGCAGGCTAGTGGTACTTATAGTGAACAAGCAGGTCACCAGCATGCTCATAGGCCAATGGCCATAATCTGTGTCCACATCCAGTAAACTTGACTCTAATTTTATGTTCACTGAGCAACTTTCTGAACCTATCAACTAGACAAGACAGAACAAAACAAATAAAGGATGTTTGTTAATAAGTCACCTGATCCTCCTAAAGTAAATCAGCCTTCTGCTCTGGGAATCAGTGTTTTGTAGGTTTGAACAGCATGAATCAGTCACCCTGAGCTTGAGTGAAGCTGGGTACATTATTGGGATTCTGGATTTAGAAAACTGAGGTCAGACCCTTAACTCCCCAAGGCACTGTCTGGCAACAGGACTATGTCTGAGTCAGTGGCTGAATGGTTTCCCTCTTTGACACTGTTCAAGTGTGGAAAGACAAGAAGCATAGTGTCTTCCAGTTGTTGCCAGTGGTGGTCAGTGGGGGTTCAGAGAAGCAAGGTCACCAGAGGAGCAAGCTAGCAGGAGGTTCCAGAATAGAAAGGGTTGGGGAGGGGAACTGGAAGGGAGTGGAAGGGGGAGGAGGGGGAGGAGGGGGAGGAGATGACAGCAGACAGACTGTCTCTAGTAGGCACACTCCTTGAGGGAAAGGACAGAATCCTGTTTGTTTCTGTATATTCAGCTTCACCATGAAGCCTGACACAGCCAGAACTCAGCAACTGCTGAGTGAACACTTGAATAACTGGATTAATGTCAAATGAACATGGAAGGCACAGAAAACTCTTTTGAGGCTGGAAACTTGTATCAAGGTTATGAGAGAATGGAAGGCTTTGACACTGCTTTCATCTATCCACCATTAGTACCTAGCAATGGTCACCATACCAGTCACTGACTATTTATAAAGTTAGTATTTTATCAAAGCTCAATTCACTGCTCCTGCTTTGTTATATATAACTCTGACCAGCCCAGCAGAACTGAAAATGAGAAAGCCCAAGTACTTGGTCTCTGGAAAAGAGAGACTTTCCACCTCTTGTCTTTTGTCCTGCTAAATTCCAAAGGAAGAAAGGGAGGCATCAGAGGTGAGGTGAAATTCTCATATTTTATTGCTATGCTACTGCTAAAGGACCCTAAAGCACAATTCATATCCAGGGACTACTTGTCCAATCTGAGAGGAAATATCTACTAACCTCAAAGAATCATAAATAACTTAGAAGTAAAAGGCAGAAATAAATAATCTAGACAGGGCTTAACTACTTATAAAAATCTTTGGGTGAGATTTCACGTGTTACTACGATGTGATTTCCCTCAGATAGCAAGCCATGTCTTATAAATTCACACAGTGGATCACAGATTATTAACTATTAGCTCCAAAGGATGTTCATCTGCTATTTTGCCTTTTTATGGACCAGAGTCTATACATATCTTTTTTTGAAAAGATGATAGTGAGCTTGCTACAATTGTACCTCTATAAAAGTGCTACCAAATCCCATATTTTGGGTTAATTAATAAAAATTTCTGGAGTCTTTAATTTTTTTGAGAGTAGGCCTGCATCACAGTTAACTGACCACTGCTTTAACAGGCTCCACTGGTACTCTGCACTCCCTAATACTCAAGTATTGCCTCCTTCAAGAAGAGCTGAAGTTAGGAAAAGTGTGTGAAAGAAAACTGTAGCAGCTCACAGGTTCAGGAAAGGGAACCAAGGAGAAAAAAATTAGGAATAACAATTGAACACGACCAAAAGTTATGAAGCAGTGTGAGCCCTACAGGCACCTGTATTTCTATGTTTACAAAATGTTTGTGGAAAGATTACAATTTCTGATCTGGTGGAGAAAAATCAGTAGAGTTTTAAAAACTGTGGTGATGCATAATCATACCTGTAGTGTATGAGTGTCTCACACTGTTACCAGCACTGACTGATCAAATTTCAGTCTGAAGATGTTAGCATTCTGACAAATTTTTGTAATTAGATATGTAATTTAAATGATCATGTCTTGATCATCAGTGAGGTTGATTATCTTTTCATATCTTATAAATAATGTGCATTTTATCTTCAAGGATTTAACAGTTTCTATCATTAGCTTATTTTTTACATTTAAAAAAATCAGTTCTTTGGAACTACTTGTATATTAAAGATAAAGTCCAGCCACTCACCTTTGTATGTGAAGTTTTTTGTTTGTTTATTGACTGCAGAAGTTGAGAGTACTTATAAAATAGGCAGAGAATATAAGCAAACATCAATTAAAAAAAACACCCATTTGTCACCTAGCCTGATGGACTGCAGTTGACAAGAATGGGGTCCCTGGCACATCCCTCCCAAGGACCTCTCCTGCCATTCCCATTTGGACCTCAAAAGTTTGTTTGTATAGTGATGTGGTCAGGCGAGAAGGGCACATGGCTAGTCACTGGGGTGAGGGGTGGAACACCAGAATCTGATGACCTAAATAGTTTTGTTTAACTTTATGTAAATAAAACTATATATATTCTGTAACTTGTTTTTTTAGTTGATGTCTTATTCCAGAGATTCATCCCTATTGTTATATTTCAGTGTATTTTATTCATTTACATATGTTAAAAAGTATTTGAATGTGTGTATGTAGATTTCATTTCAGATGTGAAAGATAATACAACCAAATTTACTTAGTTTACTTTAAAGAAAAACATCAGACAAGGAAGGAGAATAAACCTATGACTTATACCGCTCAACACTGGTTAGCTTGTTTAATCAATAATTTATTGTTTCTATAAAGTAAAATATATAATTAAAAAGACAAAAGTCTACTAATGCTGCTATAAAATTTTGGTGTAATTCTAGGAGCCTATTTTAAAATTTAATTTATTTGACCAGCCTCCCTGTGTTATCTTTATCACAGCTATTCTATTACACTCACTGTAATATAAATTGTTATTATGAAAAGTATTTGGAATAAAAATCAATCAATGGGTTGTGACCTACATCACTTTGATCTTCAATATATATCATTTTTTCTCTATGACTATGTTAGTGTTTATTGAAACTATGAGCTGCTATTCTACATAATCTTTAGAAGGTCATTCAAAGAATTTCCTTCAATAATAAACTTGTAGAGAGCCAAAGAAATAAAAACACTAAATGAACAGGAAAAGATTAAAACAAATAACACAAAATACATGGGAGTAGAGATCTCTCTTATCCCGTAAGGTAAAAGGAAAGTAATATTATTAGCTGTGAGAAGACAAAAGACTTATGACAATGAGACAAGTCATTTCTAAACTGCACAAATTGGAGTGTTAGCTAAGTCACACAAAGCAAAAGCAGAACAACAACAAAATTAACAATACCTTTTTCTCGTAATATTTTCTTTCTGGTAGCTTGATGGGGGCAAGGAGGTTCTTCCATATCATGATCAGATTTTGAAGGAGAGGAAAGCGAAGTGTCTCCCCAAACAGAGGAGAAAGGCCCCCTTTCTGGGTGCATTGGTCCTTCTTGAAACTCTGCTACGTGGTCAGGCGAGAAGGGCACATGGCTAGCCACTGGAGTGAGGGGTGGAACCCCAGAATCTGATTCTGGAGAAGAAGTTCTCAGACCCTTGGGCGGAACTGATTTGGTAATATGCATGAGGTTATAGAGACTGTTTGAAGGCTGTTGGTATAAGAGATTATACAGGAGGTTATGCCACTGTGATCAGTTCTATGCAATACTTACTTTGAAATAAGACCAACCTTTTTTTAGTGAATACCCATGAAAAGGAATATTTGTTTGTTGGTTTACCAAAAGGAAGGCATCGTTCATAACAATTCACCATATTAATGCTGAATCTACACAAATACCTAAAACATACAGAAACAATTACTTATACACTCATTATTTCCTACTAGGTAAAACTAACAGCTGAATATCAAAAGCACCATCATGAAATATGACAATATGGATAACATTCATGGCTAGTTTGATGAATGAATAGAGAAAAGAGTTTGAATTATGATAATATAAGAAGTTGTGTAAATTCAGGAGACAAAGACAGGAGCTATTCCAGTTGTTTCCAGCTAGGGCACAGATTCTGGTTGCAAAAGAACCATTATCTTCAGTAAGCTATAGGAATTATGAAAGAGTCTAGCACAAGTCTGAGAACTGTCAAGGATACCCACCTTTCGCTCTAGACTGTCCTCCCCATCTGTTGAACTGACACTATCATAGAGTCTTGTCCTGGTGGGCCTCTGGCGCCTGTTCTTCACGGAAAGCTGGGCTCGAGTTTTTAGGACCTTTGAATCCAAGCGTTCTGTTTCTGGGACTGCTTCGTTCAAGTCTAAGAAAAGAACGATGCAAAATAATTAGTGAGAGAAACCTTTGGAAAAGACAGACCACAGACACTGAAAACAAAATCTCAAGGTTATCAGTAACAACCAGGAAAGAGGTGATAACCATTACAGCCTGATAGCCCACAGATAACAAAGAAATTAGTGGGGTTTAGGAGAATTTGAGAAACCAACACTAAAAACGACCAAGGCAATAATGAAAATCAAACATCCCAAGAGCATAACATTTTCCTACAACATAATTATAAAAAGCACTGATTTGCATTCATTTACATGTATGCATGTTGGAGTGTTTGTAGTCACAGTTATCAGGTGAAAGTGTATCAAAGTGGGTAGATGTTAGAAATCCTACAGATAAAAAAGTGAGGTTACAAAGAACATGTGTGGGCAATAGCAGGTGACCATGGGCATGAATTTTCTATTCCAAATTTCTGATAGGCTGTATCACTTTGGTCTTAATATATTTTACTACCCCAGTTCTGAAACCTAACTTGTTTCTCTTTGAATGCTGTAGAAAGATCAGAACAGAATTACAAAATTGATTTAACCAGAAAATTTAAGATAGTTGAAGAAATAAAACCAGATCTGGCTACATGAATAAAAATTAAACAACCATAAGTACTAGCATTATGGATGCAGTAGGGAAAACATTTTCTTTTCTTTCATTAACTTCTAAGTTTATTTTCTAGGTTATTTGTCTGTGTTTCTGTCTCATTTATTTTTCTGAATACTTTCTCTCTTCAACAGAAACTATGCTGGTTTTCCAGGAAAATGTTTAAGTCTTTAAATAAAAATACTCCAAGGGGAGAGTGAGCAAAACGGGAGGTGGGGAGGAGGAGGAAAAGAAAGAAGAAGTGGGAGAGAGAGAAAGCGGAACAGAAAGACAATGAAGTAATAAAGGAAGAGTCCAATGTGGTCCTCATTAGTCTGTCTCTTACCACCTTTAATCGCGCCACCTAGACTTTAATCAGGACATGGAAATTAATATTCTAAAGGGGACAAGGAAACTTTACTCATGAACATACCTAGGTATTAGTTTCAGAAAGCATATTTTGCCCGCATTTATTTGGAATGTTACTATTTCTTACATCTGCATATGGAATCACTCCTTCAAAATAAAGTATTTTGATCTTTAATACTATTTAATCTTTTCAGGATGGCAATCATCAAATGAAACCAGATTCAAGGAATTAGTAACTAAGTGCTTCTGGATTTAAATTATTAAAAATAAGAAAAAAACCTGAGTTCTAGAAAACATATGCAAAGGTATTAACAGAATAAAACAAATTCTTCCTCTAACATTAGCCCAGATAATTTCTTTTATAGCATTATTATAAAGATGTGTTCTAACTACACAATAAAACTAAAACATGGAAGCACCTCATGTTGTGTCTCTTATTTATGAAATGGAATATTTGGCATACGGTTCAAACAAATACAAGTAAATATATTTTTACCCAGAAGATATATCCATCCAATGACATTTACACAAGGTTTTGACTTTTCATTTCCTATACTTGAATAAAAAAAGAGTAATCAGAAAAGTCAGACCATGCAAGTATACATAAAGAACAACTAGATATTTTCTAATTAGTATTCTCTTTACTTTTTTACATGCCAATGGAGAAAAAATTATCTCCTTGATCACTTTAATTTCCTCCTTCCAATAAAATCTATATTCACAGCTGCCCATTAAGAGTTCATTAGTTGTGATAATTGGGAGAAAGTCAACCTTGCAAGCTCTGTTTACATATAAAATGCAGAACATCACATAGAAGAAAGCAATAATATAATTAGAAATGCTGCAGTACATACACGTTTTACATCTTTTCTGTTTCATATTTGGATTGTATGATCTACAATACAAAATACTGTCACATTCTTCACCTCATTTGTTTCTCATTACAGCTTTGTGAGACAGAATGCAAGTGGATATTTTCCACTCCCAAAGCTGAGAAAACCAGAGTAGCTTACCCTTCTCTACAAAGCTAGCTGTGCAGCCATGATGATTATGGTATCTTGACTCCCATGCTACTGGCTACCCACTCCAATTTAACTAGTGTTGAAAGGTTATTACTGTTAAGATTTTAATGCCACCAGAGTCCAGTATTTTAAGTTTTAAAATCACACAAGATGTGACTAATCTAGGAAACTCAGATCTTTCACAGTCTACATATGAATATTGCCATTTATCTTTCATATATTTATTAGGAAAAAAGAAAGATATGTTGAGAACTAAAGAACAAACTACTTCTCAGATGATTTCATGTCTGGTTGATTTGATAACTAGTTACTTGGTGATTGATAGACCCAAGGAAGAAGTCTGTCTCATTTTTGTAAACATGGTTCCTTTTGCAATGGATTTCTGACCCTAGAGGACCCAGCAGAACACCCACATCCAAGACTGCACTGCAGTAGCTGCTCCATCACTGGCTACTGAACAAATAAAATGAGGAGAGATGAAAATGTCTTATTAGCAGGACTTAAGATTGCAGAGAATCTACTCTAAGATTCCAAGTTCTACTAATATTCAGTAATTTCCCTGGTATTGCTGTTAGACAACTCAAAATGGCAGTATGGTGTATTTGCTTTAACATCAGTTGACTAGGTGCAAACTGCTTGAGCGCACTCACAAAATTATGTCTATTAGTGATATGTTTAACTGGCATCTGAAAAGCATGCCTTAAACCCATTACAAAACATTGCATGCACTTACCAGTTTTTGAGAGTCTGAAAGCAAATATCAGAGCCACTTTAGAGCACTGATTATAGATTACAAGCCAGTAATTTATATTCCATTCTGAATTTTTTTTTTTTTTGAGAACCAGGAAAATGAAATGGTGCTGAGAACTTTGACTTCAACAGCACTTATACCAGAATGAAGCTGGAAGGAGCACTATCCATAAGATGCATAGACAAAAGACACTGTAAGTAACATTCTAATGAGTATTAGAAGAGATATGTGTAGATGGGAGGAAAATGCACAAGACTTGTGCTGCTGGGTAACCAGAAGTGTGATCTGTCTATCTTTTGCCACCATGAAATATAAGAACCAGAATGTTACACCAAGAGAACACTGGGATTCTGGTCCAAGCTTATTCTTCACATAAGAAAACTGAGGCTCAGAGAAGGCTACTCATTTGTTTACTAACTTGTACCTTAAGTTATCTATGGAAGAGACTGGAAAGTGATCATGCCTAGAAACCTATGCTCTTTCTGGAGGGTCATTCTTACATATGGAAATAAACTACACATTCTTCTGCTTTCCTTGAATTCTCTTTTTGGTTTTATGTTCTGAAGAAAAATACATGTCAGGGACTAACTGTATAAACTCACAGAATTATATAGCAACAGGAAAGAAAAAAAAAACATCCAGGGATTTTATTTGGCTTTGTATTTATCAAAGGAATAAAATTCTTATTAAAAAACAGTAGCTGTCAGTTTTGGAGATGGCAGTGTGACAGGAGAAATACAACGGGCTCAATATTTCTAAGTTAAGTGCTGCTAGATGTAAGGGCTTAGGTAGCCATGTTCCTCATTGTCACTCATTCCCTAGAGAAAGATCTTAATAATACAACACTGCTTCCCCAAATGCAAGACCTCAGTTTTTCCCTTCTTTCTTTGCAATATACCTTGTTCTGTTGTCCATGAGGGTCAAGAGAAAAATTTCCTTTTCCTCCTCTGATTTCTTATTTATTCTATCTTTCAGATCCTCTAGTCAGTTAAATAACCTGCCTTTGACTCAAATACAGCTAGAAATATAAAAGAGGAGCAGACTCAAGTGATCAATAGATACAGGCAGATACATTCTGAGGAGATATGCAGGAGTTAATGATGGAGCGGTTTGTGTGGGCAGGACCTCACTTACCTGCATTTTTTAGAATAGTTTCAATATTGTTTCAAATTGGAGTCTTTAAAAGAATTTAATGGATTTGATTATGATTTAAGCAGCTGTTATGAAAAATGCTCTATGAAATTAGGATGTTATATATCATATTACACAGAGACCAGTTCCCTACAGTAATACTATGAGTCATTCAGTTTTTTTCACTGGATTGACGTTATTTTTGACGTAAATGGAATGTTGCCCAAGGATCAGATACAGCAGCAAGGGAACCAGGGGAATGGAGGAGCATAACAATGGGGTCTGCTCCGCATTCATATGTGCGTTATTCCCCTCAAAAACAGTCATACCTCACTTATGCTGCTGTCAACTGAAAAGTGGAGCATAATGAGGCACTCGGTGCCATTTTAAAACTTGAACAGTATCTGCATATTATTCACAGTCACTGCAAGTTCTAAAGATGGGCCCACTGGGATTTGGGTTGATGCGTACTGCATTCAGGAGGTAGGTTTATGAAACTCACAGAGATAGTGTAAAATGGTTACTCTGAGAGTAGACCTGGAGTTAGTCTTCCTGGAATAGAATCCAGAACAAGCATCTCTACCACAAAATTGGGCAATTTACCTAACTTCTCAGAGGTCCCTCAGGATCCTCAACTGCAAACCTGAATGATAATAGCACAACATAATCACTGCATTGTTATGAAGATTAAATGCATTAATAGATCTGAGTGCTTAGAAGAGTGACTACTACATAATAAGCACTCAAATGTCTTTATTTTTTGACATACAGAGATTAGCAAGTCACTGAGTAAAGCAAGTTGTAAAACAACATGTATCATTCATTTAAAATATTCACAAAACAGTAACATTAAAGATTATACATTTCCTAATGGTAAATAGTTGCTTAGAAAAACTGTAAAGACACACTTCCTACCAGACTATTAGATTAGGGGATGTCGGTCAAAAGGTACTTTAATCTTATGTGTAATGTGAATTTTTTTCATATTACATATTTTATGTAATCTTATGCATTTATATATTACTTTTATACTTAGAATTAATTTAAAAAGAGGGAAAAAAAACCCCAACATATTTGGTATATTTTCTTTTAGAGACATCTTAATTCCATTTTAATTTGATTAGCTCTGTTGTTTCAGGACTTAAGATTTCCAGAAGTTCATTCGAGCCCTGGGAACCCTGTAGAAATCTGTGTGACTATGAGTCCTCCCTACACAAGAAAGCTGCTCCTGTGTTACATCCATGGTGATTGTTTGCCTGACTGGACACCATACTGACTGCCAGATGATTCAAATAAGGCCCTATGGCTTGCCTTCCAGTTACTACTTTGTTTTAGCATTGTATGGGGAAGATGGACTGAATCAAATATGATAATTTGAGACCAAGTTACATAACTTCCACCCCTGACAGCATTTTTGTTAGGAATCTGCCTATGGGGTTCACTTTGAATTCTATTAATAGTTGGTTTTCTTTATATAAGGGCTGATCAATTTTGTGCCAAGTAGTATTTATAAAATTTCTAGGAAACTGATTTCTTGCCATTTCAGAATAGAGATTATGACTATTTTCTAATCTCTTAAATTTGAATTTATTGTTGTATAAATTACATGTCATTTGATAATCACTGAAAGAATATTAAGTGATTCATTTTTACTTCTGTATACATACAATCTTGAAACTATCTATATGGCCTTTGGAATATAACTTTGCTATTTGTTTTAGTGTAGTGCTTTCTTGATGCAGCCAAACAGCTAACTTAGCCTTCTTTAGGTTAAGATCATTCTGTATTCCCATACTCAATGTGCAAAGTCCAAATTCTGCTGTTTATATTCCAGGAATGGCTTTTCAGTAATGCCACCAGACTATTAGAGAGGTAGTGATTGCCCATCATAAGAGAATACATGAGATATCTTAAATTCAATCAAATGTCTTTTGAAACTCTAGGAAGAGTTGACACTGAGAATTTGGAAGATAAAGAATTTGGATTCAGATGAAAGGGAAAGGCATTTAAATATCTCAGGATTCTTTCACTGTCAGCTGTTTGTGGAATCTGATAGAAGAGATCTTCATAGCCTAAAAGCCAAAGGAAATGTAATATCTACTCAAATGACAAACTGGCTGTAGACAGACTTTTGTGAGTAGAACCATGAGGTCGTGGGTACAAGCTGGGTCTGGAGAGAAAGGACACGTGAAAGTTCTTGTCTTCACATTGCAGTGTCTGTGACACAATAACAATAAACATCTGAGTTTTCATTTTCAGTTTCCTTCAGGACTCTAATCAGTTTCTCAGCCAAAATCTGTGTATATCTGTGACCATATGCATGTTAAGTAAGTAGGTAACCTCCACAATTACATAATGTGATTTAATCACTTACTTGATCAGTACAGGGGAAATCAGATTTTATGGCTTTAGGAGAAAGTAAACTCAGTTGCCTGAGATGAGAGTTGTTTTGCTAAATGGGAAAGTTATCTTTCAACCACGGGAAGACTGGGTTATGAGCAGCATTAGAAAATTTAGGATTCACAGGCTGGGGATGTGGCTCAAGCGGTAGTGCACTCGCCTGGCATGCGTGCGGCCCTGGTTTGATCCTCAGCACCACATACAAACAAAGATGTTGTGTCCACCGAGAACTAAAAAATAAATATTAAAAAAATTCTCTCTCTCTCTCTCTCTCTCTCTCTTTCTAAAAAAGAAAAAAAAGAAAAAGAAAATTTAGGATTCATAGCCAGGCACAGTGGTGCACACCTGTAATCCCAGCAACATGGGAGGCAGAGGCAGGAAGATTGTAAATTGGGGAGCAACCTCAGAAGCTTAGCAATACTCTGTCTCACAATTAAAAAAATAAATAAAAGAGGCTGGATATGTAGCTCAGAGGTAGAGTGCCCCAGGGGTTCAATCCCCAGTATTGCTCAAGAACAACAACAAAAAAAAAAAAAAAAAAAAAAAAAAAAAAAAGTGAGAGAGAGAAAGAAGAAAACTTAGGGTTCACAATGTTTATAAAATACACTTAGAATCAACGCATAAAAATTTCTTAAGTACTTTAGAAGACTGTCAGTTTGCCAATAATAGTACTTACATTGGAAATCAAATATAAAAAATTCATAAATGTAATTTTAAATGCCTAGAGATGTTTAGCTAACTTTGTAAACAGGAACTAAATATGGTTTAAAATCCCTTAAAAATGACTTGCAAGCCAAATTTAAAAATTTTAAAAACTAGGTTTTGATACTGCAACTTGAATAAATCAAATATTAATTTTAAACCAAAGCAAATACCTGATTGAATTTCCAAAACCTCCTTGGTATCATGAATAAAATTCACAATCAACATAGTTCTCAGTGTACTTACATTCTAATGTTTCTTAAATTTCCTTGCAAGGATTTATTTCCTATAGATCTTGGCATAATTACTGCACACTACTTAAGCAAATTACTTTATGTCCACCTAAAAGAACTCAATCATAACTTGATGTTAGTCCCTGCATTAACAGAAAAAGCCCCAAGGATCTTTACACTGTAATTATAGAACCAGTATGGTTGGCACATTTTTCAGAACTATATACACAGGAGAATTTTCTGGTCCTGACTCCAGAAATAGTAACTCATCTGTTCTCATTTTAATTTTACAAATGCTTCAACCTCTGTGACTGACCATGTTTCCCTCTTGGCTGTTAGATATCTTAAGTGAAACATGTGGAGTCCTGGGCAACACTTCATATACAAACCATCTCCTTCCTATTTTTAGATCCTTCTACCCTGATTTCTCAGCCTGTTCTTTTAGTCAATTTCACCTTAACATAACTAAGAATTATCTTCCAATCTATGTAATTATAATTCCTTGGTGAACTGGACCATATAGTTAAATGTTAAGAAAAACTCTGGAATATATCTGTTTTGTGAAGTTTCCTTGGAATTACCCATTGGGTTAAAATTATCTTTACTTCTACATCATAACCTGCCTTAGAGTTCTATTAAACGCAAATAAAATTCAAATGTCAAAATATAAAGTAGTCCACTTTTCCTAAAATGAAGAGAAAATGAGCTTTTTAATAAGTTAAAGATCATTCTGACAAAATCACTTCATATTTCCTACTAAAATAACTTTAGAGGTCTTCTGATACTAATGTATACCACAGAACGCCTGAAGGCTCTGGTGACTGCTATGAACTTATGGAGATGAGTGAGAAATGTGGGCCAAGGAGAGCCATTCTTTTACAACTGAATACATCCTTTTGAATGTCTCATGGATTTGGCAACCAAAATTTTAATGGTTTACATGTAGACAGATTGAAAACTTGCATGGTACTAGACAGGCAATTTAGGTGCTTTGCCTTTTAAGTGAATGGACAAATTATGGTTTTATGATATACCCCTAAATAATCCATAACTATGAACTTCTCACTCATTTGGCTTTTCATTAAAATTTTCCATAGTGATTTACCAGGAATGTTCACTGTTTAATTAGTGAAAATTCAGTAACATTTCACTGTCAAAATTATCACTTAGGGATTAAAAAGAATTTTTTTACAGAAAAATGAAAATTACGAAAGTTTATCAAGAAATTATCTCTGTATGCATGATTTAAGCTTGAATCAACTCCAGAATTCCTCTCACCTCAATTTTGAACTAAACAATGTGACAGGTTGGAATAATTACCTCATTGCCCTGTATCTAATGCTCTTGTGTGTGACACTCCTGATAAAACAGTGCAAGCGTTCCCTCTTCTTTTAATGACTTTCTGTTTAATGAATTCCAGCTTGAATCATGACTTTAACCCTATTTTAAAATTCTGGGTCCAATGCTCAAAGTGAATGTTTAATGTATTCTCAAAATCAATCAGTAAATAAATCAGACATGGTGGTAAGGGTCTGGCCTGGCCTCAAATCCCCAGGTAGCTGAGAAGAGTCATGAGCACTGAGGCTCAGGAGAAAGGAAAAAAAGAACAACAAAAATGATTTCTTAGAGGAATCTGGTGACCCCAGGAACCTCCATATCAGTATAGATTTCTGGCTGATGCTAGCTTTTCTTACTAAATCTTAAACTGATGATATCAAGCTTAATTTGTGTATGTGTGTGTGCACGCGTACACATGTGCATCCATGTGCCTTTTCTCATTCTTCACCTTTCAATTATTTTACTTAAATCCTATTTTTAAATATTTTATTTAGGGGACTGGGGTTGTAGTTCAGTGATAGAGCACTTGCCTAGCACATATTAGGCACTGAATTCCATTCCACCACGTAAAATTAAATAAATAAAAGAGAGGTATTGTGCCCATCTACAATTAAAAATATATTAAAAATTTATTTAGACAAAAATGTACATACACACACGTCATATGGAAAACAAAAAAGACACGTAACTTTCATCAAGTCTCAACAATAAAACTAGTGATTTTGAAACCCTTTCAATGCCCATTTTCATTTGTAGCCCCTGCTTTTTCTTCTACATATTCTATAAACGTGTTCCTAAGGAATATATTGATTAGTATTACTTCTTTGATATTTATATATACAGTAATACATTGTATAAAATAGTCTACTGTATTTTTGTTTGTTCAACTTTATGTTGAAAGATGTGACTAGGACTAATGTTTAACTGCAGCTATTATGAATAATGTTGTGAACTTTTTTTTTTTTTTTTTTGCCTTGCCAGTATTGAACCTAGGGCCCTGAGCATGATAGGCAAGTATACAACTGAGCTACACTCCCAGTCCTAATGGTGAACATTTTCAAACATGTCTTTGGGTACTCATTGTCAAGAGCTTCTGTAGGGCAAACATACACATCAAAGTGAAATTATTGGATTACAGAATTTGTACATCCATTTCACTAGAGAGTACCATATTGTTTGAACAAAAAGTTTGTATGAGTTTTCCTTCATTCTTCCACCCATTTCAGTTTTGCTAGTGAAGCTGAATGTTTACTTATATGTTCTGTCCATTTTTCTGTTAAGTTGTATCTTATGACTGGTGTGACCTCTTTAACATATTTCAGGTAACTAACTGTATCTATCAATCTATACAGATACTATGTTCTACTATAAATATCTTCTGACAAGTTTTGGCTTCTCTCTCCATGTATTTTATAGGGTCTTTTATTTGTTTGATTTTTTTACTATTACTATGGCTATAGTTATCAAAATTTCCTTATGCTTTGGAATTTTTATATTTTATTCAGGTAATCATATAAATATTTTATGTTTCCTATCACAAGTTTTAAATCTTGCCTGTAGTATTTGAGATTTTAATCTATTTGAAACTTACTTCATGATGATGTGAGGTGGGGTCATCAACTTTCATCCTGGCATCATTTCTCAGTCCCCCCTTACCCCACAGGTCCACAGTGTACTTCTGTAATATTCCCACATTGACACAAGTGTGTCAGTCTGCTTCTGCACTGTCCTGTTGTACTGGTTTACTTGTGGCTGAGTTTAAAAGTGGCTGAGAGTATGCCACTTTTTACTTATTTCACTTGGGATTATTCAGGTTTTTAAGTCATTTGCTCTTTAACCCAGCAATCCCACTTATAGAAATCTAGCTACAAAATACAGCAGAGAGCAGTGTGTCTCAGGTACCTGTGCCACAGAATTTTCTCTTAAAAAAGAAAAAAAAAAATAGACTTAGCTACTTTTTAATGTTTTATTGTGGCTGTTTTGTTTATACTATTCTATAAATTATGTAGAATCCCAAATGGCCACTTCCAATTTATCTCATGTCATCAGGTGTAATCTTATTAAACCAAATTCCTGATGGACAAGGAGGTGGGTATGACTGTCAACTTTTACAATTAGCATTGATCTTAAGTTTTTTATAATTTCCCTGTGAAAACAGGGAAACCTCTGTCTGAAAGTTAAGAAAGCTAGAGTTTGGGACTGAAGTTGTGGTTCAGTGGTAGAGCACGATCTTTTTTTTTTTTTTTTCTTTTATTCTTTTTTACTTTGTTTTGAGAAGAGAATAACTATTTAGGAAATGGTTGAGGATCTCTTCCCTCCAAAACTGGCGTTATAAGTGGGCAACTTATAGAAGGCACCATGCCAGGACTTGCCACATTTCATTACTTCATGGGGTTTATAGAAAAGTTAAGATAAATAAAGAATTTAAAGTTGTCTTTTGGCTTCTAGAGCTATGTACAGATCACTAGAGAGGGACAGTTAAAATGCTCAAGGCAGCCTTTGTTTATCAGTGCTACTGTGATGGCGACGTTAAGATCTTTCTATGTGCTAGGTTCTGCACAAAGTATTTAACTTGGTCACACTTAATCCTCACACCAGCTCTATAAATTTTAGTTTTATAATTATTTCACTTTTCCCAAACCACAGATATTAAATAACATTCTACAGTCACACAATTAATAGGTGGAAGAGATGGTATTTAAATACAGTAAGTAATTAAAGGAACCATAAAATACTTAATGTAACCTTCCATGTTCATACTTTTAGGAAAGTAACACGCATTATCATCCAACTTGTGATTTGTTTGGCTGAGTAGGTGACTGTGAGAAAGAAGAGCAATACTCAAGCTTCACAGAGGTCTTTGAATTACCTCACAAACCTACAGGTGACTCAGCTCTTGTTATACCCTAACTGTTAATGGAATCCAACAGTTACAAAATTATGCGTCAACCTTTCCTCAGACATTGGACTCCCACTTTCACTCAAGGACACTCTATGCTACTTCAAATTGCCATAACTTTAACACGAGGTCTATGAAACAAGAAAAGAAAATCATTATTATTTAATTTTTCCCTTTTTGAACACTCTCTCATCTTAAGATACCTATATTGTGCCATAGGTTCTATTTATTTGTCTCCTATCAAACCCTCCTCTTCCTCATGCTTAATCCCAGCCACTTCACAAATTATATACCTTGTTGTATACATGGTTAAAGTCTAGTACTTCCTTTCTACCTAGAAGTCACCCTTTCCCTCACAAATTAGAGTGCTACCTGAAGAATGCCAGGAAGCAGGTATTTAGTGTTCAACATAACTTTTTAAATGATATACTACTTACTCTTTACCTCTCAAAGTGGGGTAATATTAATCTGCCTACATATGTAATTTCCATTCTTAGTAGTAGTCTTTCTTTCAATCTCTATTGAATCTGCATAATCTTTCGCTAACAAAACAGTCTGTATAATATTTGAAGCTGAAATGTGTATCATAAGGCTCCTGAAATATCTAAAAGTGCAGGAAAAACATGTTATAGTTTAGCAATTTTTCTATAAAGTTGTATCAAACTAAACTTACAACCCTTTTACCTACCAAGATTTCTCAGACTTATTCTCTGCTTCTATTCTAAGCCTGACCTTAACAGCTGGGCAGCCATACATGTTGAGTCATTTTAGGGCGCTTGGATACAAGACAGAGAACTCTCACATACAACAGTAGTATTCAAGCATTAAGTAAGAATAAACTGGAAACACGGCAAAAGGGCAAAATGATCCTTTCTCCTACCCTTGTACACATGGAAACTAAATTTGACTTGCACGTTGATGTAAACTAGAAGAGATCTGGGGTCTAGAGTACCTCCATATGAAAAAAAAACTTGTTATGTTTATTTCATGTTATTACAATAAGAAAAAAAGTATTAGGATATAGTAAGCAATGCACTGTATGCACTTACTTTATCAAAATTTCAATGACATATCTAAGTTGGCTTAGTTTATAGAAGAGAAACATACAAAATGGTGTTCAAGTTTAATTTTAACTGTGATAAAGTTTTGCATGGTTTGAAAAACAATTTTGTTCTTTGAAATGCACAATGAGTCAACATTGAGAGTCATGTAACCATCCAGTCTCAGTCAGGAAGCTCTGTTCTAGAAGAGCACAAGACCCTGTGAAGAAATGGGTGCTTATGGGCTCTTCCTCTCCTCCTCTTTCCTGTCTGCCTCCTCTATTCCTCTTGCCTTTCCCGCTCTTTCACTATTTCATCTGATACAATTTTTCACTGAACTGTAAATGTTTTGCTTCATGAGTGGCCTCAAGGCCCCCAAACATGCTAAGCTGCTCATTTAACACTCCAGTGCTCAGAAAGCCTATCAGAACTGGATGGTCACAAGAGGTCGGGAGGACGATGTGGCACCTAACGGGCACAACCAGGGGGCTGGCTGCAAGCCTTGTTCTATGCCCTCGCTAAAAGGTGGCAGGGGGATCTTTAAAGGCTGAATGGCCTGTGCTTACCCGCCTTTCTAAACTCTAGTACTTTAGCGTTCCCTAGCAACAGAAGCAAAGGATCAATTTAGAAAAGTGCTTTCCAGAGCATTCTATGTAGCTACTGACCAAGCCATTTTAGTTTATATGATCAAGCAATTGAAATTCAAGGAGATTTATCACTGCCCGTCCTCGGCAGCAGAACTGGAAGAGCAGTGCTTGATAATGTATGCTGCTAATGTCTGAGATGACTGAGTCTACCTCTACCGCACAAGCACGGATTGGCTTCAGTAAGAATTAGTAGTCTCTGCATCTCACTGTGAACCGACAGTGTTGCTAGGGAAACTGATAATTATGTGGCAAAATGGAGGGTGTAGAAAAGAAAAAAGGTTCAGAAGAAATGTAAGGTTTTGATCCAAATCAGCATGTTAATAGTATAGTTTGTTGATCTTTTATAGTCATATAATTTAATAAATACCATTAATTATATGTTTGACAAGATACAGATTTCTAAACTGAAAGATGTGAATAGTAATGAAAAGCTACTGGTTACTGATCATATTTTTTGTATATACCACAGCAGGAACATGTATTTAAAATAAAATAAAATAAATTTTAAGCATTCAAAAAGATGAATAAAAACCCCATTGGTTTGATTTCTGATGGTTTTCTTTAGATATCAATCATATGGTGTTTCAGGTATAAAAATCATAATTCCATAAACTCTAATAAAATTACTTTTCTGGGCTCATAGACTAAGTCAGGTGGCCTCAAAATACCCTAGAATAAAGTGGTACAGAAAGAATTGTCAGTATTTTTGCATGATACATAGTAAAATAAACCCAGAGAAGTCAAGTGATCTTCCTGCAGTCACACAGCTTCCAGGTTGGTGGTAATGCTGGAGCTAAATCCCCCTCTTTCAGCTGCCTGGGAGATGTCATTTATTAATTATACCTGATTTAGAGAAAATCCATCAGAAAGACATAAACCTAATGAATGAATGCATCTCTTCAGATATCACTTTAATTTTGAATGAAAATTTTCAACCCTTTTCATTTTTAATGTGTAAGGTTAGTTTTAAGTTAATGACAGGATATAAACACTTATTTACAAGAAAAATCTCACTGGAAGACATTCTAATATGTGAGAATGATCATCAAAAACTCAACAGCTCTTTATTAGCATGGTTTTACTACATGTCAAATTGCTGTCTGAGTTGTTGGTCCAATCATGAAAATCTGCTGCACAATATTCTTCTATTTTTATTCTCTAAGGACTTCTTTCTCTCTCTCTCTCTGTGTGTGTGTGTGTGTGTTTAAAGAAGATGAAATAAAATGTTTTCTGTTCTCCTGTTTATACAAATCTCACACAATTTCTAATTTATGAATGCATTATAGATATGAAACCTTCATTTGTATTCATATACTCACAATCTATATATGATGTGTGGGGGTGAGAACATAAGGATTTATTCATGGTCCTATCCAATCCAGTGTTTTGGTCTTATTTGGACTTTGACAGGAAAGATGAGAGGCACACATGGCACACTAAGGTAAAAGCACAAAACTGAACAGAGCATCTTAATCATCTTAACTAAATGAATTCCAAGTGTCAGAAGCAGATAGTTGGCCTTCTGATATTATGAAAATGATCTTTATTCTAAGGACTGAAAAATTCTAAGTCTTATTCATTAGTACAAAGTAGTGTGGTTTATTCTTGATGAGATGGCCTATCATTTTTAAGGCAGATTATTAAGTTAGTCAACATAATGGTTTAAAAATAATACTCAGTTCATCTTTAGTTGGGATTTTGTTAATTGTTTATATTAAGGCATTTATTTTTGATAAGATTAGAGGTAAAATGATGGAGTCCTACTCTAACAAGACTTTTCTGCTTTCTAAAAGTAGGAAGGCATTTACAACTCTGGATTCTCTGAATCAGAAAAGAAGAATGTGAGTCCAAATTGTGTAGTTTAAAAGTGATTTTCAAGGCTAGGCTACACGAACCTTGACTTAAGCCATCCTGACAAGATGTTTGTTTGACATCCAAGTTCTCCATGGTATCTCCTTTGGAGACTTCACTAAGAGATGTTCTTCTTTCAAAGATGTTGTTGTTATTGTTAACTTGAGTCCCATTTTGTTTCAGTAGTCTGAACACTTCAGCTTCCAAATCTCTAATCTAGAAAAACAAAAATATCCATCTGTAAAACTCTAAACCAGCACTCCTCTCCAAGTGCCAGGTAAAACTATCACATGTTTCGAAGCTTTGAGAATACAACTCACCCGCACTTGTAGGCCTTGAACTTCCACAAGATGAGCTTTTTCTAAATCTTCTATTTTCTTTCTTTCTACTTCTTGTCTTTTGATGAAATCAAGCTCTCTTAAGAAGAAAATAATACATATGATTGTATCAGACACTTAATAGGTGAGGTAATGAGAGTTCTTACCGAACAATAAATCTCACAATGGGATAAACAAAGAGCTATTTAAATAAACAAAAATCAACTTTAGTTAGAGGAAATGTTTATAGTAATTAAAAAAAATAAAACATCATTAATGTGTCACAAAATAAAGAATAGCATTTTGATTCTGTTTATTATGATTTTCATTTGTAGCTCCTGATTCTAGAGTACCCATATATTGGGTAACTTTGTGGAGAATTTAATTGTGTGTCAGGTAAAAATGACTCCCTATTTTTAATGTCATGTACATGAGTAAACTGATGCGAATGGATGGTAAGAGTTTCAAAGGTGATTATTTTAAGATTTCTTTCTCTGAATTATCATGGAGAAGGGAATGGGTGTGTGAGAGTACTTCTCACACACCTAATATAATATAGTAAGAAAGAGAAATATTTCTATTTTGAGAGGCTAGAATGGGATATGAAATTTGGCAAACTTTCAATCATTACAAAGAAAATTAGGTATGATATTTTTGGCAAAAAGGTTAAAACAGTGATGTCTTGAATTCACATTAACAAAGAGCAATTACCCTTCTTTTGCCACAAATTTTTTATAGCACTCTCTTTTCAATATTCAAAATATTATTCCCATGATAAGAGGTAGAGACATGCTGAATCTTACACATATACTTAACTTCTAAGGCTTGACCTGAGGACCAGAAAAGGTACTGGTACTACTTCTTTTTAGTTTTAGCTAATAGGAAGTAACTGATGAAAAAAATATAATAAAAATTTTCCTAGTCTTTCCTTCGGATATTAGAACAAAATTTAAGAGATGGAAGCAAAGCAGCAGAAAGAGTTGCTGGAATTCAAAAGTGGAGTGTAGTGATGGTCTCTCTCACTGTAGTGAACTGCGGGCCCAGTGATTCTTTCAACAGCTGAGAAATGCAGAGTGGCAGGGTGGGGGGCGGGGTCAGTTCAGTCAATATTTACGCTGCCTGTCATGGGGAAATTCTACAGTCATTGATTCAGACAGAAGCAGCATGATCCAACCCCAAATGCTCCTTAGCAAATACTATAGCCAGTCACTCTGCAAGACTTTAGCCAGGTTTCTTGTTTTTAAATCAGAGATATAGAGATGTTTCCAAAAGAAAAATAAAGTTCAAATACTTTAATAGTTACTATCAATGATTAACCATAAAAAAAAAAGAAAAGAAAAAAGAAAAAGGAAAACCAGGAGGCAAATGATTGTGAAAAAATGGCAAAATATGCAAAATACATTCTAACATGAAAAACTGATGCAAGTGGTTTCCAGAACATAATAACTTCTTTGGTGGTCACTATACTACCAAAAGGGAAAAGCTTGAGATCATCTTTTCTATTCCACTAGATATTACAAAAGTGTTGGATATAAGCCTCTGTTTTGGACACAGATAACTACTCTTTAGTCATGAAAAGCTGCTTACTTTTGTTGAAAATCCTTGATCAATTTCTTTGCCTTGTTGTACTTCTTTTCCAAGGCCTGATACTGGCTTTGGGTCTCTTTGAGATGTTCATTCACTGTGTGGCATAATGTCTGAGCCTCAATCCAATAGCTCTCTAACTTCAGCATTCTTTCTTTATTCTCTTCTATGTTCTGTTGGAGTTGGGTTTTTTCTAGTTCCCACCTCACTTTCTCATTTTCTGCGGCCTGCAACTGGAGAAAGCAAATATCAAGGCAAGAATAATTTGGATATGTCTGCAGCAAAGTCTCTCATATTTTACAGCATGTTTTAGATTAAATTCCATTATTACATATACTCAATCATCAAAACACCTTGAGATGAGAAAATCAAGTATTATTTCCATAATTCCACAAAGGATAAAATGGAAGCCTCAAAAGAGAAATTATTTGTCCAAAGTGATACATCTGATAAAAAACACGGATTTGATTCCAAATCCCATGAATTTTCCTTCATATCCTGTGGTCTGAAATTCTATAAGCAGGAAATGACTTTTAGAGTTTGAATGATTATCTAACAAATGTCAAAGTGTTTTTTTGGGGGGTATTTTTTTAAATGTAAAATGATATGCAAAAATTAACTAACAAGGGAGTGAAGAGAGGCAGAGAGAGAACAGCAAAATCACAGGATGGCCCAATGGTTAAGAGGGGGACTCTGGGATTATTCACCTTAGATTT
This sequence comes from Marmota marmota marmota, assembly GCF_001458135.2. Classification (NCBI taxonomy): domain Eukaryota; kingdom Metazoa; phylum Chordata; class Mammalia; order Rodentia; family Sciuridae; genus Marmota; species Marmota marmota. Next base: position 212,762 of record NW_026000142.1, read on the forward strand.
GAATCTCATTTTTGCCATTATTGGCTCTTAAACTTTTGGTAAGTAATTAGATTTTCCCAAGAGTCGATGTTATCGTCTCTATGACAGAATGGTGATATAACACATTGGCATGCTTGGAATAGTTCCTTGGGGACAATAATCATCTGATAAATGTTAGATATTATTACTTTTCTTTTAACCCCTTTGATGATATTATTACATTCTTTATTTCAATGGCATGAACACAGTCTGTAGCTTATTATATTACAGTCAGTGTTATGAATTTCCAGATCTTTATAAATCTCAATTCACATAAACGTACAAAGGTGGGTAAGTGAAAATGTAAATGCTGGTTTGATTAATTTTAATCCCTCCAGTGGAACAGAAAGGCAGCTTTCTGTAGCCTCTGCTTCTAGGTACTCTTAGGAATTGACAATGTACCTCTCTAACACCTTCATTTCTACAGAAATTTAAGACTGATCACTTAGGTAAGGGCTTAAAAGTCACTTATTCACAATCACTGCAAAGCTTTCCGTCTAGTGCTTTATCTACTTCTTATACCTTCTTTAAAGTTCAGAAAGATTGTGGAATCATTATAAATTATAAATTTTCAAAATCAAGATATTCTAAAATCACCTACCATTCAGCAAATGGAAATATATATGTTCACATATGTGTGTGCATGTATGTGTGCATGTGTTTGTGTGTTTTGTATATATTTTTTTTTCTGGTACCAGTGATTGAATCCAAGGGTGCTTAACCACTGAGCCACATCCCTAGCCCTTTCCATTTTTATTTTGAGACAGGTCTCATTCAATTGCTTAGAGCCTCACTAAGTTGCTGAGGCTGACCTTAAACCTGTGATTCTCCTGCTTCAGTCTCTGAGTCACTGGGATTACAGGCATGTGCCACCATAATTGGCTACAAATTTTTAACTAAACATACTTATAAAACAAATTACAAAGTTAAAAAGTAGCCCAAAGCACTTCAAAATTAGGAATTATATTATTAACATTAATAACCATGATAGTAAATTAATCTGTGAATATAATAAGCCAATGTAATAATAAGAAAAATATAAATACTAATTTATAGTATTTTCTAAGTTAAATGTTTATAGTCTAACACATAAGCTCCACTGAAGCATTTATAATCACAGGGGAATCTTTTTTCCCTAATTGTAACCAGTTTTTAAAAATCCACTTTTTTTTTCCTATGTCAAGAAACAATTGCAATTTAAAACAGGACTAGTTTTTTTTTCTCTTTTTTACAATATCTTTTATTAAGAAACATTTTGTATCAAGTTGTTTATTTATCAACCACTACTAATGTAAAAATTACTATTCACAGTGCTGGGCTGACACCATGAATGATGTATAGACGTGTTTTGACTAAAGAGCTCCAGAGCGAGAATACCATTTAACCAAAATAGCCTTGCTAATTCATCTCCATTTAAAACACATGGAAAAACCAAAACAAGTGTTCAGTGTGAATGAGAAAACGGATCATTAGTAGTGGGGGAGTAATTATGTCTTAATTTTTAAAAGATCATAGGAACAATAAGAAATATTGTTTTAAAGTAATTCAAAAGGTATTTTAAATATGAAATTACATATTTAAGACTAATCACAATGGCTAGAATCATAGCTCATACAAACAAGTACCTTACAATTTACCAATTAAAAATGCCCTTTTGAATCCTTCATTATTTCATGTATAGAGACTAAAAATACCTATTTCCTTTTATTAAGACTTTTCCTCCCTTACAAATTTTTAAAAATGTGAATAAACTTGCCTAAAAATTTCCAGTAGCACCTAGCACCTAAAATTAATTACTTGTATTAAGTTTATAATATCTTATTCTTAAAAATTGTTTTTATCAAAAATAATGTGCTGTATTAAAACAATACATTGTTTCTGGTGAATAAACTAAAAATAAATAAATGATAAAATCTATAATAAGGTAAGTGAAAAAATTAGTGGGTAAAATTTATTAAACATACTTCAGACACTTGAACCATTAAAATTATTACTTTTTGAGGAACTCTGAGGAAATTGACTACATGTGTGCAAACACATAAATATATACATTTAAAATATCATGCTATTTTCCCTGAGGAGTACATGAATACTTGTTCTCACCAGCGTGTTTGTCTATGATCTAATGGTGGAAATGAATCTCTCACATTTGTATTCTTTCAAATGCACAGGAACAAATCCTTCAGTCCTAGGGTTGAATTTATTTATAGTATGTGAAGTTTAAAGAGTACAATTCAAACACCATGTACTGGTGCTTACCTTGGTCTTCAATTTTTGAATCTCTGCTTCTGTTACTGCATGTTTGATTTGCAACTGAAAATTGAAAAGAAAATATCTGAACTAAGAGAGTGTATCTGTATTTTTAAAGTCTCACCAGCTACAAGAATACCTTATCACATAGTAAAAAGCCTAGAAAAGTGCTGCAATGCAGAAGATTGTAAATTAAAATGTCTAGTGTGTAAAATGACTCACTGGGTGTGAACTAATTAAACATGGGGTTTATGGTTCACATTCCCTAACATCAGACTAGGTTACCCGTTTATTGCTCAGGAACCAAAGAGAAGAAAACACATTTTTATTTTATTTTTTTTTTTTTTGCTCTCTTTGCAGATCTTCCTTTATGATTTGACTGTCAAAGCAATGTTTCCTTGCTTGCGGAAAGGTTTAAGCCTGTGAGTCTACGGAGCAGGAGCAATGTGAAGATTTAATTCCATATTTGGAAGAAAGGTGGCACTATGGTTCTGTGAGTCCCTCGAACATTCTGATGAAGCAGCTCAGCTGCAAAGGGAAAAAGACGGAGATGCAGTTTCATAGAGAAACCTCAGGGGTTTTTTTCCTTTTTTTTTTTTTTTTTTTTTTTAAATTTCAGAAGTGGTACTTATTCAGATTTCTGTTCTCCAGAAGACCCCCTCATATTGAAGATTCAGACCTCAAAAAGCTTCTACTACAGCTCCCTAGCGTAAGAGTCACCATTTATGTCTGTTTTGCTTCTCCCCTCCCCCACTCTTTTCTTTGTAAAGGAGGAAGAATCAATGAATCATTCATTTCCTTAAGGCATAAACGAACACCCCCAAATTTAATGAAAACGACTTATGGGTTCAGAATTTCTTCTCTGAAATTCATGGAGCTCGATGTATTAGGAATTCAGCAATTTTTTTAATTTCAGAAAGGTAATGTGATGCATCTTCCATAAACTCCATATTACCCAACACAGGATCTGCAACCAAACACATGAATATTTCTGCCACCAAGCATATGAATACTCCGACTCAATGAAGTACATAAAGATCATAAATAGTATCCTGTCAGGTTTGTACCACCAAATTAGTTTGCCACAAACTTATAAGAAAACCTGTTTTCATAGAAGTAACATAGCTTCTTCAAGTTTCCACTACAAGTAGGAGGAGAAGAGGAAACAGTCTCAGGTCTGACTCTCCCTATCTCTGCTTCTTACCTTCATCATGTGTCTAATGGAATCAGTTGCTTTGGGATTTCTCACTCATTTAATCCTTACAAAAACCCTGAGGCATATGTCATCACTGTCACACTCAGATGAGAAATTATTAATCTGACTGGAAACCATAGGGTTACTTTGAGTAATCTCTGAGTATTCTGACAGAATGTAAAATGGTGCTCAATTAGTTGCTGTTGTTATGAGCAGAACCTAGACCATCTTTCTGGTTCAGCCAGCACTTAGTGAATGAGAGTATGTGTTGGTCTGAGGATACATGAACATGGTATAGAATCTCCCTTTGAAATATATATTTAGGGAGATTAATAAATTATCTTTCCTGAAAGAAGTTCTAAGGATGATGCTGACAGAAAGGGCACTGGGAATCTGCCTCTGGAAGGCTTGATTAATCTTTTTCCCATATAACCAGGTCAGATGGTCTCTGGCTTTGGTGTCTTTGTTATGTCTCAAATCCAATAGTGGACCTCACCACCTTCAAGGCAAAGTAGGAAATGGGCCTGACGTTCCCCCATTTCCTGAGGAAGAGAAAACTGATTCACAAAGGGTAAAGAAAACTTGACAAGAGAAGCATAATTGGCTAAAGGTTGCATTTTCTTATTCTAAAGCAGTTCTCTTTTTCATTGCTTAAGAGATTTATTTCAGGGACCAATACATTTCCCAAAGGACCAAGTATTTGTGAGAAGGTCAAGCTGACTGACAGTGGGAAAAAAAGAATGGAATCAGAACCTGAAATGCCTGTTGGAACTTCTGGGCTTGAGAGAGCTAGGTTTGGAGAAAAGTCTTGGGATTGGAGGACATAAATAAAAACAAGATTGCAGGTCAGTGTTGAAAAACAAGATTGCAGGTCAGTGTCGTTGAACTTTCAAAACCAGTGTTTTTCATCTCTTTTGTCATGTCTAATATGAATGCCACAGATTCCCACAGAAACCTACCCAAGGATATCAACCCAAATAAATATACAGTTCTTACAAAGAACAGGAGCTCACTTTTAACAGTCTGTATGTATACTTTCTATTTATTGCTTTTAAAAAGATAAATATGGAACATGTAGGCATATGGCTGAATCAATGTAATCCAAATATAACTACTAGAAATAGAAACACTCTTATACAGAAACATAAATAATCAGATTGAACTTTCGTATTCTCTTGACTTATTCTGTATAAGGGTCAAAAACATTTTTAAGTAAAAAAATATTATTTTAGTAGGAAAACTTTATTTAGTAGGAAAAATTTAGTTCTAGTACCAGAAATTTTCTAATGAGATAAGAGTAACACTCTTTGATCTGACATTACAAGAGCAACAACAACTGGTATTTGAATGTAACTTTATAAGATAGTTCGGCACTGGAATCAGAATTTTTACAATTATTTTTCTGAGTATTGGAGTGATATCTATTTACCCACAATAGTGTAAGCACCACAAAAGAAGGAACTGAAACTTATTTTGCTGACATTTTGGTGTTGATAAAATGAAACTTTTTTTTTCATTTCAACTCAAAGATTTATATATGGTGTCTTTCTTTTCTTAAAGAATAGTGTATACAAAATAAGCTGAAATAGGCTTACTGAGCATAGCATAACCTGACCTGAATGACAATACCAACTGCAAGATACATAGCACAGGATGAGATTCTCTAACAAGGAACGCCCTCTAAGTCAGGACTCAGAAACTGGCATTAATGATGAAGATGCTGGATGTAATTGAGAGCCTATAATTACAGTTCCTTTAAAAATAAATTTATGTTTACTACTAAGTAGATAACAATGTATAGCTTCTCTGTTTGTTAACAAAAAGTTCCATAAGGATAACTTACTTTATTCATTCTCCAATGCATTTATGACTTTTCTGGATTTTTTTGTAGACTTAGATAAAACAATATAACTTTTAAACTTTGTTTTTCTCTCAAGAGGAATTGCTTTTACTAGTGCTAACAGCCTGACTCCAGAGTAGTAGTGGTGAGTGCCAAACAATGGGCACTCAGTCCGGAGGCACCTGTCAAGCAGTTCCTCATATAAATTCACTCTACATCCCACTAAATTACTAATGATACAACATTGAGGAAAAACAACCCCCAAAAGTCACTAAAACTAAAACTAACCATTAGCAGAATATGAAATAGGCATGAAATTGAATTCAGATCACAAGGTCAAAGCCAGCCTCTGCAACTTAGTGGGACCCTGTATCAAAATAAAAAATAAGGCTGGGCATGGTGGCGCATGCCTGCCTGTAATCCCAATGGCTTGGGAGGCTGAGACAGGAGGATGGCGAGTTCAAAGCCAACCTCAGCAACTACGAGGCGCTAAGCAACTCAGTGAGACCTTGTCTCTAAGTAAAATACAAAATAGGGATGGGGATGTGTCTCAGTGGTGGAGTGCCCATGAGTTCAATCCCCAGTATCAAAAAATAAAAAATAAAATAAAAAATAAGAAGGTCCAGGGAGGTAGCTCAGTGGTTGAGCATAGTGGGTTCAATCCCCTGTATCATAAAAAATTAAGAAAAATCTATACAGACCTCACCTAATGCTCAAAACTGGGCTCTAAAAACTCACCAGACAACAAATCAAAACAGAAAAGAACTATCATCTAAGCTTCGCTCTGATGAGAGTTGGACACTTTGTACCATCCTCACTGATTGCTTGAGATCTAGTCTGTCCAGATAAGAATGGGGGACAACTTCTACTGTCTTGTCAGAAATGGGACCTCAAATCAGGTCTGTCACTTCTCAGTATCCCACATTTGTCAAACAGCAACTATCGGAATTAGGAAAGAATGCAGGAAGGCAGCCAAGGCCCTCATCACACAGTACATTGCATCCTTTCAGCCACAGACCCCCAAAACAGTGAAACAGACAGCGGTGACCTACAGAGTCTGCTAACAGGCCCAAGATTGTCTGTTTTTCCCTTATTTGTCGTGGAATGAGACAATGAGTTTTGTATTTGGTTTTAATAATTATTTATTTTTTTCATTATGAATATCATATCTAGACCTACTTCAAGGTAAAGAAATAAAGTGAAAATGATGCTCTCCATGAGTAAAAAGATATCTTAAAGTAGTTCCTGAGAATACTAGGATGAAAGAAAGTAAAGAAGCATGAATAAAGAATGAAGAGAAAGAAAATTAAATATTTAATAAAAGAACTAAGTCATGTAATAAGTGCTCAAAAAAAAAAAGGAATTTGAAGTTTAAAGCATGTTTAATGACATAGAAAATGGAATCATATTGATATGATAGGACAAATTTGAGAAATAATCCCAGACATGAAAAATGTACACAAAGAAATAGAGCCATAAAATAAAGGCATAAAATAAATATTGAATGACAGTATTTCTAAAAAAAAAAAAAGAAACAGAATAGAAAGAAACAGCAAACTGATGAGACTGTTAATGAACTAAAATGAAAACAAAACAACAAAAACAAACACAAAACAAAAAGACTATTAGAAGGAAGATGAATGAGAAAAGGTCTACTTTAAGAATCTGTGATAAAATATATATACAAAGCCCAAGCCTGAATAAAACAAAAGCACCCAAATGCCAGCCTGACATTAGACTTTTCCTTTAAGATATGCTTAAAAAAAATGATGCTTGCCCTATTATTTTCAGGAAAAAGCTTCCCAATCAAAATATTAAATCCAACTAAATATCATTTCTGTGTCATAATAATTAGAATGCCATTCTCAGTAGGGGAAGCTCTTGGAAGCCATATCTTCCCCAATAGCTAATGAATTACTTAAGGATATACTCTGAGAAATTAGAAACAATTCAGAATTTAAGAACTCGAAAGTAGTACTGTAAAGGTATAACAGTGAAAATTGATTAATCTGAGAGTATAACTATTAGTTATGAATGTATTATAAAGCTATCTAAAAAAAGTTTTAAAAAGGGTAACAATTAAATATAATAACATCTGTCTTGGAACCTAAGATTGCATCAAAAGCTTTTGTATGGAAATGGTATTGTTTTGTCCTTAACTTTTAAAATTATACAAATGCAGAATAATTCTTAAAAACTTGAAGATTACCTATAGCAAAAAACAAAAAACAAAAAATAAAACCCCAAAAAACAAAAAAGAAATGTATAGCAGACAACAAAACTAGAGCTATTAGACCTTGAGTAATTATCCAATGTTTAAATTGGCTATTTTTTTTTTTTAGTAAAAGATATAAATTCCAAGATTACATTCTGTAAAGTTACAATAAAACAAAATACTGTGACCAGGTTTATGTTAAAGGTAGGTACACATTCTCATGCTTGTGTGTTCACCCAGCAACTCAAACAAAAGTGACAGAATATTAACATCAGATGAAGTACATGTAAAGGTTAAAAACAACAACAACTTTAAGTCATACTTGATGTACTTTCAGCATAACATCAAAAGAGATAACCATAGCCAGAGGACACAAACAATAATAGTGAGGTATAATTTTACTCATATTCTCAGTTTAGTAGGTTAAGTTAGGAAAAATGAGAAAACATTCAGAAGGTCTAAAACACAGGTCATTTCCATATCATGATAATCAGAATGTCATTCTTGGTATGAAAAGCTCATGAAAACTACATCTTCCACAAATACCTAACAAACTACTTAAAACTATACTCTGAGAATCACTTTTGTCACAAATACCCATATTAATCTATAACAAAAATATCATTTAAAAAAAACTTGAAAAGACGTTATCTAACTACAATGTAATAAAACATTTAATTAATAAAAATGTAATAACTTAAAAACTGTTTCCCCAATTATTCAAATCAAAGAGAAAATGAAAATTATAGACTACAAAGTGATGACAGTAACAAGAATGCACACTGAATATAAAAGATGTGGCAAAAGGCACAATAAGAGAGAATTTCACAATTTTAACTGCTTGTCTATTTAAACAACAAAATGTGGCAAATTAAGCACTGACAGCAAGAAATTGGAATACGAACATCAAACATGTCCAAGGAAAACACAATAATAATAATTAATTTAAAAACAGATAAAGGCAGAAATGGCTGAATTAGTTAGGGGAAAACTTCCAATTTAGACCTGCATTGCAAAATAACAAAAGCTATTTCCTGCCCCTCTTGAATTCAACTTTGGAGATGCCAAAAGAGAATAAAGGAACACATATGGGTTCAGGCTCTCAAGCATCAGTTAACAGAGGTACTTCAGGAAGAACAGAGGCACGTCCAGATGTCTAGAAAGCTGAGGATCTGGGGCCGGAGAATATCAGCAACCAGGAATAGGGAACAGCAATTTAGTTAAACTTTAATCTTCACATGTTACCTGGGAAGTGTGCATATGGAGGTAAATCAAGAATTACCTATTCCATGCCTGAAGCTGTGACTTCCCAGCTACTAACTTAACCTCTGCTTCATACAGTAGGAACCTCTGGTGCCAGGTGGGAGAAAAATAGTAGTGCCAGAGATATTAGTGAATTAATACCAGAACATCACTGCAATCCCATTATAGTAGGATAAAAAGGAGCATAGGTGAGTTGGAAATAATCATTTTGTAAAAGGCACATCTATAAGTATACTTAACGAAAATTCCTGAAATACAAAAAAAATAGAGAAGAGGCAGGATATGCTATGGTTACTTGATCAGCTTTATATATTGCTAGATAACTTAAGACTAAGTAAATATAAGTCAGGGTAATAAAATAAAAATATTAACTTTGAAGCAACAGATGAAAATTTGACATATCTAATACAAAGGGAAATAGTTAAAAATCAGAAGAAAACTTGACAGGCATAAGCTTAACACTAAGATGATAAAAGTAAATGTAAATAAATTACACTCCAATTAACTGACAAAGACTCCCAGAGTAGAATAAAAGTAGGATTGAGGAACATGTTGCCTAAAGGAAATATATTTGAACCAGAAGATACGGAAGGAATGAAAATAAAGAGATGGAAAATACAGATGCTGTGAAGCAAATATAATGCAAAAGAAAGCCAGTGTTGAATTCTCCTACCAAATGAAACAGAAGTTGGTGCAAAATGCTTCATAGGGGATGGAGAGATATTAAAATAAATCAAGAAACTGTAATAATCCTGAACATATATGCAAGCTAACAACAAAGATTCAAAACACATAAAAGTACAACCAATAAAATTATAGAAAGAAATAAACAATGGTAGCTGCTGATTTTAATATACGCTTTTCTGAATTGGTAGATCAAGCAAAGTCTAACCCATATTATAAAAGATATGCGTGTATGTGTTTGCACTATTAATCTTATTTTTATATATGAAAACTATACAAACTTTGCACCCAGACACAAATGTGTGCCATTTGCGTACACAAGGAATATTAAAATTGTTTATGAATCAAGTTATAAAAAATCTCAAAAATTGTAAATGATAGCTATTACAAATAAAATATATTTTCTGAATAGTGTGCAAGAAAGTTAAGAGCCAATAAGAAAGCATAACAAAATAAAGTTCTAGATGTCTGGGGGAAAAAAACCCACAGAATAATTCTTGTGTTAAAGAGGAAATAAGACATGACATAAATGACAATGGTATTCTACATGTAAAAAACTGACATGTAGAGAAAGCAATATTCAGAAAAAAATATACTTGTCAGAATGTACAACCTATTAAAAATTAATGCCATGCCAGTGGTGCATCTCAGTGGCTTGGGACACTGAGGCAGGAGGATTGAGAGTTCAGAGAAAACCTTAGCAACTTAGCGAGGCTCTGAGCAAGTCAATGACACCCTGTGTCTAAATAAAATATAAAAAATGGGCTGAGGATGTGGCTCAGTGGTAGTGCCCCTAGGTTCAATCTCCATTACCAAAAAAATAATGAGAAAGAAAGAAAGAAAGAAAGAAAGGAAGGAAGGAAGGAAGGAAGGAAGGAAGGAAGGAAGGAAGGAAGGAAGGAAGATGCTACAACTGATCAAAACAACAACATCAAAAAGAAAGATAGAAAAATGAAGATATTGAAAGGAAACAATAAATTAATTATTTTTTAATTTAAAAAGAAACCACTAGTTATGTCAAATCATGACAGATAAAATTCTGGAAAACAACCAAGAAAGAAGCAAAACTACCCAAATAAGAAAAGAAAGCCTATAAAAGGGTAACTAGAATGCACATGTTATAATATTTCAAAATTATTTTATATAAACAAGTTCATAAATGTAAAAATTTAAATATATAAATTTCTTAAAACCAAGCAAAATATCACAGTTGGCACCCCAAAATTTAAAAACTTTAACAGAGTAATAGCTATCATAAAAAGTATCTAAAAACTTCCTCCACAAATGCACAGATGGTTTATATTTGAGTAATAAAAAACTTTTGAGAATAGAAATTTCTCTTATATAAATCATTTTTTTAAACAAAAGTCATTTATGAAATTAGCAAAATAGGAAAAATTTACTAATCTATAGTGAGGCTAACAATCTTTAAGCAGCTTTTGATTAACATACTGTAGTCAGATTTTCTGTTACTTAGCACAGGACACTTAGGAAACTAATAGAGGGTGCCATAAAATTTAAGAAAGGAACAAGAAAAAAAAAAGACTTAAATAGATAAAATCCATAAACTTTAGATTAAAAGATTCAATATGATAAAGTGTTAGTTCTTCACAAATTAACTTACTAGTTTAATCTAATTACAATAAAAATGCAAAGAAAATCATTATTAGGGAATTAAAGAAGGGATCCAAACATTTTCTTGAGTAAGCTAAAAAAAGTAAAGGAATTTTAAAAGAGAAAATTAGATGTATCGGATTTATTCCATCAATGCTCATATGTAATCTAAAAATGTTACACCGAAGAAAAGAGAAAAAAATGGAACACAGTAGGAAGGTACAAAGCAATCCAAAATTATAGACACAAATTCTGTAGACAATAATGCAGCTTTTTGACCAGAGGGGAACAGGCAAATGAGCATTTAAGTGCTGACTAGCTTGTCAACTACTTGGAAAAATTAAATTAGGTACATTGTACAATGATTCTTCTGTACATTCCTGATACCATTCATTCGTGAAATATTTAACCATGAATTATATGCCAAGAACTGTGTAAAGATACAGTCATGAGCAAAAACAGAGCACTTCAGGGTCTAGTAGGAACATATGTAACAGGCCGAAAGCAGGACTGATGGGGAATATGTCAGCCTAATGAGCTTTGCCTAAGAAATACAACAGGTAATTTTGCTTAAAACAAAATTAAGAGAACCCTGTAACATGAGACTTTGCAAAGACTCCAATACAATATGACCCTTTTCTGTGCATAATCCTCTGAAAAATACTACTATATACAGTATTTGGATGTCTGTGAATTACATAAATAAACTTTTAAGACTGTGATAGTGGCAGCATACAAGATAGAATTGTTATGAAAGAGTGCAACACAATTGTTTCTGAGAGCAATCTCCTGAAGAAATTAAAACAGCACTAAGCTAAATATAAAACAAAACAGAATAAAAGGATTACAAATGAAATGATGTAATATTTGCCTGTTTTTAAGGTTGAGACAAACCTCTAATTCTTATACACCAAAATTAATGGCAAACTATAAGTTCGGCTAAGCAGGCTAGAAATAAATCAGACATAATATACAGAATGGATCCTGATCATGAAGCTGTCTACACCAAGGTCATCAAAATTTTCTGTTGAGTGGCAGAGAGCAAATAATTTAGGACTTACAGGACACAGAGTCTGCAACAATTCAACTTGTCTGTTGAAGCATGGAATTGGCCACAAACAAATATTAAAGAAATGGGCATGATTGTGTTCAAATGAAACTTTATCTACAAAAAAAGAAAAAACAAATACAAAAACAAAAACAGGCAATAAACCAGATTTGGCAAATGTTATATTTGCTAACCTCTAATCTGGTCTAGATGAGACAGTTGTCCATATAATGGTGCATACAATATTTTTGGAGCATCGATTCCTTGGCTCAATTCAGAAAATGCAGAGTATAATTTTCCATATCCTATCTCTGATTTTTAGGCCCTGTAGCTCCTATATAAGAATATGAAACATTCTTCAACTCCATTATCTACTAGTGACTAAGGGTCAGACTCACCCAACATTATAAAAGAGCCCTATTAAAGGCTTTTTTTTACCATCGAACACTACCATATGTCACTGTCTCCAATACTTGTCAAAATTGTATTGATGCTCAGGGGAGATTTCTTAAAGAACACATGTTCTATAAACTCCATTAGATAACTTATATTCTTAGAACAAATAAGAAAAAAATGCATCTAGATAATAATTCTTCACTCAGCCACTACCTATGAACTTTTCTTTTTCTCCAGTGCTCTTTGACTTGAAGATATCAGTTAATACAGAAGGTCTTTATAAGAAATGAGGAGGTGAGCTGGGAATATGGTTCAGTGGTAAAGCATTTGCTAACATGCATGAGGCCCTGAGTTCAACCCTCAGCATCACAAGAAAAAACAAACAAAAAAGAAAGGAAGAGGTGATAAATAATGGCACCTTCATTTTCAACAATGAAGGATGCTCCCCCCAAACAATGAAAGATCAGTTGCTTGAGGCCCTATTCATCACAGTTTCTACTTTACCTGCAGGGGTTCTGAGTAGTTAATTTAAAAAAAGAGTTTATGTGATCACATACATATATGCCCACTCAGGATCTTTTCCTGGCCCTTCTCTGACCACTCCTTTCCTCAGAAGCTGACTTCCACAGACTTTGTATTACCCAAGTTCCCACTGCTGGAGGTGACTGTGTGAGGGTGTGGGGATGCTCCCCACCAAGGAAGAAAACAGCATTGGGAAATGGGTATATATCACACTTGCCCAGAGAATGCAATTTTTAGTAGTGGCTGCATCTTAAAAAGCTGCAGGTGTTCAATGGCCCTCTTTCAAAAAGAGAATCTCTTTCCTTCTCTTTACCCATTAAGCCAAAACATGGTGACAGCTTCCTGCTGTTGCCAGTCCCTATGCATGTCACCATCCCTTGTTAGTTCTATCAACTCTGTTCAAAGTCTGTTCATTAAACTCTTCAATTAAACCCTTTGGGTATGCCATCTGATTCTTATTAGGACTCTATTTTAGGAAAAGAAAGAAAAAAAGAGCCTTTTTAGAAACACTGCCTTACAGGAAAGCTCATCATTGGGGGAAAAAATATGTACAACTGAAAAAAAAAAAAAAAAAAAAAAATTC
>NW_026000142.1:226408-302446 GCF_001458135.2 Marmota marmota marmota
ATGAAAAAAAAAAAAAAAAAAAAACACAGCTAGAATGTATCATGAATTTGCACACTCTAGTTTGAAATTATGGGCTAGATACATTGCAAGCTTCGACTATGACAAATATCAAGCATTTAAATCAGTGATAATGAAATGAGATCTACTTAAATTTTACTTTGAAATTTGAGACTTAATATAATCTTCTATTAAAAAGTTTCATTGGAAAATTGATTATTCTTAATATTTTATTTGAACAAAAACATACACTAACTAATGAAATAGACACATATAAATATTTTGCAGATCAGTGGCTTACCTCTTTAAACTTGTGACTGAGCTTGCTTGTGTCCAGGTCTGATGGAGAAAACATGTCCTCATTCTCAGGCAGCTCAAAGACTTCAATGGCCATGTCACCACCAGGAAGAACAGGCCCTACCTCATCCTCTTCTTCATCTGTGGCATATTCTCCTGTCTGAAAGTAAGGGGATTTCAGAAATCCAACTGTCCTTACTCCAGGTGGAGGAGGGTTATTGGAAAACATTTTATAAGAGACATAAAAGATGTCACCAAATGGTAAAAGTGTGTAAGTCAATTTTTAAATTGAGCATGCCTCATGCAGCCAGTGTTATACACAAATGTTAGTTCAAAGATCCAAAGGAACAAATCTATGCCACATACATGTGCATAGACTGATAGAATCAATAGCCTCTCTAGTATAGCAACAGGATGAACTGATTTTTGATCTGAGCATGTGATGATTTTACTAAATAAAATTACATAGCTAAGGGAAGTAAGTAATTCCTTCAAATACTCACCCTCCTATGTGAATAAGAAACCCAATATTGGGAGCAAGTTACCCAGTATAGGAAGGAAACAGAGATTGAAGATTCAGAGAGTTTGAAGGAACCTTAATTAAACCTTATAATTGTTAAGTAGATTAACTTTTCTAACCTTTGGAATTGAATCGGTTCTATTTTGTTTGTTAATTACTGTGGTGGTTCACTAATGAACTAAAGGATAAACTGAAGTTTCCAACTCACAGAATGTACATGCATATAGTTCTGCTTTCACACTACTTTAATAAAACTGAGTTTTTGGTCAATGTGACATTTTTTTCATGTAAAATTCTACATTTCCAGTTTTTTTTTTTTTTTTGAGAAAGCCAAAGATCTGTCAATTTAGACACATTGTGACATAATAACAACTGGCCAAAGATTGCAGTAATTGCCCCTTTTAGGCAGTCACTCACTTTTTAATACACTAGACTTCCCAAACTCCACATCATTCTGCTCTTAGCTTCACTCTTTTATAACATCTGTGGGTCCCTGTAGGTATTTGAGTACATGACCCCTGGAATAGATGTTCTTCTTTTCTACTAACTTCCTTAACATTATTAGAAAGTAGCTCCTCTCCTGGCAGCATCAGACTATGAGGCTATAATTCAAAATAAGTGCTTGAAATCTTTATCTTATGATAAAACTTAAAGATAAATCACTGATTCATAAGGTTAAAAGGACCAAGTTCATTTAATTCATCCCTGTTCCTTCAGGTAGTGGTTTAATACATAAAACATAGATAGGAATTCATACTGCCTTCAAAAAAACCTTCATAAAGAGAACCCTGAATGATGTATTCCTTTGATTAACTGGGCTCAGCATTTGCTGCTTTTTCTTGTTGTTCTACAATTCATTCTTTGTGCTAAAGCTGCACACGCCCCCTTTCCCCCTTTCCTTCCCCTTTCACACAGTTATTGTCACAGAATATACCTTTGTGTATTGTATTCCCATTTACAAACTTAGAATCATTATTTTACACATTTTCTTACTAAATTATACAGTAAAGAGCTAAGTTACAAGCCAAACCAAAATTACAATAATACTGGATTTTACATTTACCTATATAGTTGCCTTTACCAGTGTTTTTAATTTTTCCTTATGGCTTCAATTCACTGCCTACTGTCTTTGCATCTCAGACTGAAGAACTAACTCCCTTTGATATTTCTTGTAGAGTAGGACTGCTGGTGATGAGCTCCTTCAGCTTTTACTAATAATTTGTCCTTCATTCTTGAAAGATGGTTTTGTCATTTTTGGTGTCTTTTTCTTTCAGGACTTATGTCATCCTACTACCCTTTGGCATCTATGGTTTCTGAAGAGCAATCAGTTGTTAATTTTATGGTGGAGCCTTTGTGATGAGAGGGTAACTTGTCTTTTGTTTCTAAATTCTTTGAGTTTCAACTATTTGACTGAATTGTGTCTCCATGTGGATCTCTTTGTTCATTAGGCTTCCTGATTGTGTATAATAATGTCTTCAAATTGGTTAGTATTCAGCCATTATTCATTAAAATGTTTTTTTTTCTTCCCCTTCGGTATATATCCCTTTTTTAAACTATGTTTGCACATGAAGGAAATCTGATTATTAACCTCAGTGTAATGATTCTTATTGTCTGGAAGACTTATTACTTAATTGCCTCAGACTTCTTTTTTTCAATGAAATTATTTTAGTTTTCTCAAGAGGTCAGAATCTCTGTAACTGTCTTTGTAATTGTCCTCTGACTTCTCTCCAAGTTCTTCCAAGTTGTGAAGCTGGAAGAAGGCACACTTTCTACAAATTGGGGGCCACTGACCACAATAAATATATTGCCTCAGTATCCCTCAGTCTCTACTTCCCCACAGAGGCTATTATCATAAAAACCTTGACTTTGGAGGCATTTGTGTAGAGAAGTAAGCTCAGGATCTTTCACATTGAGCAGTGATTTTTTCCAAACTGGTTACAGATTAGTTAGAACTCCCCACCTCCCTGCCCCACCCCACACAAATAAAATCAGAGATGCTTTGACTGAAAGCGGGGAAATAGTTTGAGACTGGGTGTTCCAATCTCAAAGGGTCCTAGAAATTTAGGACCCTTTAGAAACCAATCTGAAAATGTCTAAACTACAAATACAATTTTAAGTGTCTCTGGCACTTGGCAGGGTAAGGTAGCTGAAGATGGGGACTGGTTGGTTCCAAATAGCTTCTATTTGTCAGTACAATTACATTCTACAAATCTTCAAAGGGCTTTAATTTTAGATTTGGTATGGTTCTTATGGTATTCTGTAAATTAATCTATTTCCTATTTATATGTTTTTAAAACCAGCAGGTACTTTGTAAATACTAGTGATGTTAACTAATGGGAATGTGGCATGGTTAGTAAATAAACAATCTCAAGATACTTTGCTAAAAGTTTTCTTGTGGAGGTATAAAAATGTAAAAAATTTTAACCCTATAATCACAACTAGTAGCAAAGCTAAATCTTAGTTTTAAAGCTTAAACTCATATATAAAATTTAGTTCTATATAATCAATTTGATGAGTAGCTGAATGGCTCACGAAAATCTTAAGCTAAAATTTAAAGTCTGCTAAACCATAACAATATGGTACATTTTAAACATGAGCTGAAAAAAAAATGATTTGATTTGCTTTTGCCAGCTTGAAAATGAATACTTGTTAACTAAGTATGAGTGAATTAATATAAATATGAGACTAGGGTGGGGCCTAACATATAATAAGATCTAACAAATACTTTTTAAATACAAATACAATTGCATTGTACTATCTAGAACTTCCTAGGGAAGTTTTCGTAATATCAAGAAAACAAGCAGTCATTTGTTAAAAAGGTAATATTGTGTTACACACACGTTTTTTTAAAAAAAACACAGGATTAGGATATATACAACATAGACAATTCTTGCATTTAAGTACAGTTTTGGCCTTATCATCCATATATAATTTATCAAAGTTATCTTGAAATTTTAAAATTATCAAGAATTCTTCTTGCTGCTTCTATTTTTGACTTTTCCAGTTTCTTCTCCTTCCTAGTTCCCAAATTACATGCAACTGTGCCAAAATTCTTATCATTCATTTCATCATTCCATTTACTAATATTTTCTCTTTTCAATTAGCCTTTAAAGCATTCTAAGGGCAAAATATATCTTTTAGTGCTTTGAGTATACTTTTTACTTATTATAGGCTATAGATAGTGTTCAAAAACTTTGTTACCATTCCCACCCTGAATAGACTTCAGAATAAAGAGTGCACTTATTATCAATTCTCCTAAATATCTGAAAACAAAAGAGTTACATTTAGTGGACTAAGAATAATAAGTCTTTCAGATTCTGTTTATTGAAAATGAAAATTATTTTTATAGCATGGAATGATAAATTAGCAAATCTCAAAATTAGATTGGATTGAGCCTGTCATTTGTAGAGGAAGATGGACAATGTTGTACAAAAAAATTGTTACAATTAAGTATTTCCATTCATAGCCAACTCTTTCTACTTTTGGTCAAATTCAAAGTTTTTCAAAGGCAGAAGGAATATCAACAGTGTAGAAGGGACAAAAAAAAGTGCAGAATAAATTTGACAAAATTACTCTATGTGCACACATAAATATATTACAGTGAATTCTACCTTTATGTGAGTTTCTGTGTGTGTGTGTATATATACTACCAATTTAAAATAAATAAATAAATGGAAAGTAGACCAGTAAAGTAGAATGGAAATATGGGTAAGGAGGAAGGCAAAGAGGGTGGGCATTAGGGATCAATGGAGTAAATTAAATTCCATGCATATATAGTTATGTCAAAATGAACCCAACTACTATGTACAACTATAATGCATCAATAAAAGAAAAAAAATTCAAAATACCAGAGACTCTTGACACTATTTGTCTCAACCTACAAATTTGCTTCCAATGTGTCAAGAATAGTTCTTAGAGTCAAAATACAGATAGTAAATGTTTCATGGCCTATCTACTTTCTTAATTAACATCTTTTACTTTTGAATAGTCCCATGAAAAGGAGAAAAATGAATAACAATCCTTTCATAATTTACTATGTACCCAACATTGTATATTCCCTAACAACTACTTGATATGGATATTAATATGCTATCTTAATTTGAGGAAACTGAGATTCAAGAGACTTTACCAAGAACAATTAGTTAAGGTGTTGAAGCTATATCGAAACATTTCAAAGTCTGTATTCTTTATTCTATGTTATGCTGCTTCTGATTTATAGAAACTAAAGCTTTGCAGAAAAACAATGTTAAGGATATATTCCTTTCACCTATCCTCAACTCAAAAGCCTGTTTTTGCATAATGCTATTGTGCTAGGAGTCACCTTTCACAATTTGAACATTGTCATTCAATTCATTTGAAGACTTGCACCTGTGTTTACTGTTCTCTTTTATTCTATCATGACCCTGAGGCAAGTATATAGAAGTCTCCTTTGAAAGGACAGGGAACAGTAATGGGTGAATAAATTGCAAAATAAAGAGAAGAATCAATGAAAACCAAACATAAACATATTTACACTTACCCTAAATCACAGAATTATTCATTCACTTGCCTATCTTTTAATTGCAGGGCCAAGTTTTCCTCTTGGCTTATGAGTGTCTGCTGACTGATGTTTCACACATTCTCTTATAAAAACCGCAACCATAACATATAATCTATAAAAATTTTGCAGTGTCCTTAAAATGGATAAAAATGATTCTAGCAAGAAAAACTGAGTTTTAAATTCCTCTAGATGTTTATGGTGTGCCCTTATCTTTTACATCTCTTTCCCAAACCTAATTTCGTTTAGCTATTTTTTAAAATAATATATCTAGTTTTCATAGATAAAACAATTTTCTTTACATTCACATTACATCAGAGCACTTAATATTTTACTAAATAGCATTATAATAATTGTGCTGACAGATTCCATGTCTTGTAAACACCAAACTTTTGACTGGTGGGAGCAAAAGTGGGTAGATACACCAGGGCCCGAAACACGAGAGTTGGAGGTGTTGGTCTAGGCTTTACAGAAGGAGCATTAAGTATCGGTTGTATTAGTGGGTTAGCGAAGTGGGGGCCAATGAAAGAACCTTGGTTTTGTGGTCACTTCTCTAAGTTCAAATTCCAGCTCTGAGACATTGGAACTGACATTCTAGTCTAGACATTCTAGACTGAAGCTTTGATTTCTGTATCTATAGAATAAGACAACTTGAAGAAATACTTAGCATAACAAAGTTATCATGAAATTAAATTAGAGAGCGCCTGTAAAGTGCTTAGCACAAGACCTGGAACATGATAGGAGCTCAAAATAATTCATTGCTGCTGTTGCTGAAATGGTGACACACCAGAGCCTTTCCAGTCCCCATCTTGTAACTGGATGTTTGCTAAGCTTTGGTCTCAAAAATATAATTCTGCAGAAGATCTCGATGCATGCATCTTTTTAAAGCAAATTGGTCATTCTGAAGTAAAACTTTCCTTTCATTAAAGCAGCTCCTCTTATATTCCCAGTTCTTCAACAAACACTAGATTCTACCAACCCTGCCCCCTGGGAAACCTCCATGTATCCATGCTCCTCATTGCCCAGCCTCCACCCACCAGAGTGGTCCAAGGTGAATATCCCTCTTCATTGGAAAATCCTATGAAGTTCCTACTCTTAAGACTTTCATAATCTGCTCTTTTATGTTCCCACTGTATGCCTTATATCACTAATAACACTTTGAAGTTTTTATATCTTTTTCCCATCAACTTCTTTCATCTAAGAGCTCCTGGAGGCCATGAGGTATGATGTATCCCTGCAATCCCAGCATGGCTAGGGCACTGTTTGGCATGTAGTGGGCACTGAACAAATGTTTACTGAATAAATAAATTAAGACAGTTGCAGCCACATCTGCACAGTACGGCAGAGCCCGATTTTCCTGTTAATCTCAGCCTTTCAGTATGAAATATAGTGAAACGCAGCTGCAGCTGGGACCTAAATGACCCTTTGGGGGATTTTCTCTTGTTGTTAGGTTCAACCATTAGCAGTAATTTTTGCTGCAGCAATGTTTGCTCTGGTAAATTCAGGGAAACCAAATGATGCTAATCATAAAAATAGCCTTAATTGTGCAGTTTTTGTGGGAATTTGTTTACAGAATATGAATATGGTTATATATATTTTTCAGACTCAGTTCTCAGAGAATAGAGAGAGCTGCTTCTTTTCTGGAGGAGAAAGATCACAAACTAAGATGTTAAGGTTTAAAATTCCTCACTGTGCACCAACTATCCAAATGGCTTTTTCTGCAAAGGAATCTCTTTTTCCACTATTTGTCAGTGACTTTTTTGTATATGCCCTAATTCTGTAATGTCTGGCCATGATATCTCTTTGAATGTTGTCTGCTCACCTATAAAATAGAAATAATAACACTTTATTCATGAGGTTGCTATGAGAATTTACAATAGTGACATATTCAAAGAGCTCATCACAGTGCCTAGAACATGCTAGATAACTATATGACTTGAGAACTATGATTGTCTTCATCACCCCTTATTTCTCCAAGACAATGCCATAAGTAGCGCAACAAATAAGAGCACAGGCTTTGGGGCTGGAGAGACTAGGTCTCCAAAAGAGAAAAGACTCAATGTTGCAGAGGCATTATAGTGAGCGTGCTACTTATTTTGTATTTTTATAGTCTCTGCTTCTATAAAATAGTATAAAAGATACCAACCCCATAGGATATTGAAAGGTTTTAAAGAACTAAATACACAAAATATTTAATGTCTAGCTTTTCATATGCATTTATTTCACTTCCATTTATCATGCCATTCAAAATTTCTTGTCGATCTTTTGTTCTCAAAATGTATCTGGATTTTCACTCCATTCTTACCATATTATCGTCCAAGTAAAGAAACAGCTGAACTCCATATCTAGATTACGCATGGGCCCTCTGTTTCCTGCCTTCGTGGTAACACTGCTTACAAATTATTCTTCCTAAAATTCTAGAGGTTAGACCTGCCAATACATCTTTCCAACTATCCAAACTCATGTTTTCCTTCTTAAATGTTTTTCTAGCAGTTGTGTTAAACAGTTCATAAATTAGCATTTTATAGTATTTCAGGGCTTTCTTTAATTTTTAATCCCCTTCCTTTTAGAAAGCATACTCCAAAAACAGGAACAATATTTCCTTCAATGGTAGATAGATGCTAAAATGACCCCTTCCTGCTTATTCATGCTCTTGTAAATTCCTTCCCCTTGAGTGTAGGATGGACCTAGAAACTCACTTATAACAACCAGAATACAATAAACGTATTTCTGAAATGAGTGTACACAAAGATGTGGACTTGCATTTCATCAGGCTCTTGCTCTGTCTGAGCCCTCACTATTGGAAAGCAAACTGCCATATTGTGAGGATGAAGAGGCCCATGTTACACACCACAGGGAACTGAGGTTTCTGGCCAACAGCCAGCAAGAACCTGAGGCCTGCCAACAGTCACATGAAGGATCTTGGAAGTGGATCTTTTGAGTTTTGCCGACAGCTGTGAGCAAACTTGGAAGCAAATCTTCTCCCAATTGAACATTTAGATGACCACAATTCTGGCTGATGCTTTATTTGTAGCCTTGGGAGGGATTCTGAATCAGAGGCACCAGTTAAACTGACTCACAGATAATGTAAGGTATAAGTATTTCTTAACTTACTATGTTTTAGTGGTAATTTGTTATACAGCAATAGAAGGTGGGTACTGTCATAACAAATACACACACACACACACACACACACACACACACAGAAGTGACTTTGGAAACAGGTAGTAAACAAAGGCTAAAAGGATTGTGAAGAGTGCATTAGAGCAAGCCTAACCTGCCTTGAACAGATTGTTAGTGGAAATCTGGAAGGTGAAGTACTTATTATATAGTGGTAGAAAGCTAAGCAACATTATCAGAAAGCAGGAAATGTTCCTAGTGAACTGCTAATCTCACTAAGTGAATTTCCAAAGTGTTGAAGGTGCTGCCATTTTTCTCAATGCTTATGGTAAAATGTGAGAGACATGGATAGAATGAGCATACTATCAAACAGAAAGGAACTAAGACTTGATGGTTTTGAAAGTTTTAAAAATATAAGTCTAAAATTTTTAAAAAAATGGCTTTCAAACAACGTTCAAGTCTGAGATACCGCTAGGAGAACAAAGTATAAAAGCAGAGGGCAAGATCAAAAATATTAAGAATTCTGAAATTAGGAAACCCCAACTTTATATAGTGGGGAGTAATAAAGACTCTTACTGCCCTTAAGAGAGACACTATCTCTGTTTTCCAAGGCTATTCATCATACTAATATCACCAAAAAGATAATCTGAAACAAAGGCCATCCATGCCTGTGACATGCAGAGGACAGATCCATGGGGAATGGTCTCTCAACATTATCCATGCTCATATCTACATTGTTTATGGCTTGTGGTAAATTTTCTCATGAGTTTAACACTCCTATGGCCACACTGATCATTGAGACCTAGGGCATCCAGAACTAAATCCATTCAGACAATCTCACAGCACGTAATTAAAATTACTATGAATAGGACTCCAACCAGCAGAATTAGTCTAACTTGCAGTGCTGGGATCAACTATATTTCCTAGCCTCCCAGAACCAACTGGTTAAAGAAGCCCCATCAGAGTCTAGCATCTCTCCATAACCTTCTGTACTGACTTTTCCACTTGGCTTAAGGGATTATTCTAAGTGCAACAGGATGTATCACTGAACACACAGGGTTACTTTTGGGGACACAAGGAAGAAGCTTAGGGTCTAGAGCAGTTCTGTTTTCTAGAAAAACTCTAGTCAGCAAGTTGAGGCTGATATGAGTGCCTTCTAGGATCTAGGCAGTGCAGCTGATCACATTCCCTCAGTTAGAAATAAATTCTGCACTACCTTGTCTAGTTAAATTAGTACAATCATAAGGATCATTATTATCAATTATTCCTTAGGAAAAGCTGCTCCAAGTAGTCTTGGATAGCCTTATTTCAGAGGGATCACTACAATCAGCTGAAGGCTACATGATCAAATGGTGGACTTTCTTTAAATACATAAAACATTTTTAAAGATTCTATAACAGATTCTTAAGGACTTCTTTAAAAAGTCTTTCTCTGGTAGCTCAGTGGTAGAGTGCTTGCCAAGCATGTACTAAGGCCCTGGGTTCAATCCCAAGTACCATAAGAAAACAAACAAACAAACAAACAAAAAACCAAAAATCTTTCCTTAAGTACACAAAAATATTGATGCCATATAGCTAGAAGTAGGCCCAAAGAATTTGATATGTTTCCATAATTTGTTTCTATGGTTTGAATCCGCAAACTTTAATCTGTTAGTCTATAATTTTCCAATGGACAGACCAAACAGATCACTGGAAATAGTCCAAAGGGCCAGGAAAAATATAACAAGGATTATCAAAGGGACTATTGGCCAGAGCTGTAAGTATGGCCTTGAGTCCTGTCTATGCTGCAAGTGACCATGTCCATTTGTGGGTCTGAATAGCTGGTGCAGAGGTTGAAAAGCCCAGTAGTTAGCACCAGACAACCTGGTTGAATGATCACCAGTGAACCAAACTCAGGCATTAAAAAAAAAAAAAAATCCTATAAATTGGAGGCACCACTGAGTGACAGGTTCTGCTTCAGAAAAAAGATGGCAGACAAAATCTCCCAAACACAAAACAGCCACTTGTTCATGTAAATCTGAGACACTATTGGGCAAAGCTCAGTTTATTTTTTCTTCTTTTTTTTTTTCTCTTTTCTTCTGTATTAGGGATTGAACCCAGGGCCTTGCACATGCTAGGTATGTGTTCCACCACTGAGTAAATACCCCCATTCCAGCAGTTTTCTTGAATCTGTCATTTCTATTTAATAAAGTGTGTTGGTTAGGCTCTTCCAAGCTTTTTTGGTCACAAATTCAAGTAGACCCAGCTCAAACTGAGAACCTGGGACATTCGGTTTCAGTCAGAGAATACTTAGCAGATTAGTAGCTGCATTTTTTTTAAGGGGTTGTGTCTAATATAGCAAGCAGAATTGTTGTGTTGGAAAATTCTCTGAGTATTCTGGCAGCCACTAACTGAATAATTCCTTCTGGAATTCTACATGAATTCTGTTTGACTACCAGAGAGAAAACATGGAGCGTGATCTACATGTCCCAGTATTATTGCTCTACATGTGGCAATCTCTGAAGGTGAGAAATCCTACTGATATTAACGGGACAAAGAAATGCAGGCATGCAATACATGAGCTCCATTATAAGCCACAGAATTACATTGAATTTTCCCAAGGGTCCCTTCCACAGAGCCATTTTCACTTTCCTTCTCACTGTGAATGCATCATGTTCTCACCACGGTACCAGGTGAGATGGTGAGTTGTGAGCCAGTATCCACAAAACCATGAAGTTTAACTGCCAACACTCCACAAAGTTCTCCAGTATACCCCAAGGGATTACACAGTAACTGGTCTCTCTGGAGGACAAACAGATCTCAGGCCCACCCTTAGTCATCTTTCATCTTAGAGCAAATGAGGTCAGGATAAAGGTGGTATCAGGTGTAGGGAGGCAGAGAGCAGCTTTCTGCCAATCATAGGCACATTTGCTTTTAGTTCTGAGCAATGCAGTGATTACTCATGTTTTAACCTAACTCCAACACTGACAAGCACCTAAAGCACATTATAAAGTGGGCCATGATCACTGGTACCACCTATTTAGCTTTGGGGAGTCTTTTTGGCTCAGCAATCCTAAACTTGACTTCCACAGCAGGAACTCTGTTATGGAGTCTATCTTAACAGGCATTTGCTGCCCTGTTATCATGACAGCATCTCTTTAAAGCCTGATTTTAACATAAGGGATAGAGAAGTTTTCCAGGGTGATGAGGCTGACAGTTTTTCATCCTCCAGTGCATTACCTTCATCAGGAGTATAGATGCAGTCCAAGGCAATGAGGGCCCAAATATTTACTTAGGATTTCCACAGGGGTGTGTCTATCTCAGAGAAATCTCCCTGACAGGGCCAACATTCCTGTATAGCAGTAAGGACCTACTGCAAAGAACTTTGAGACCTTTTGCTATCTGGATAAATCTGAAGTTGGAATGACAAACACAAAAGAATGGAGGAGGGGCTGAGTCAACAGAGAGCCCCAACTGTCTGTTAACCAGTGCTATGCACCGGCCTTATCATCTCCCCAGTGAACCAGCCAGAGTCTAAGGAGTCACTAGGTGTCTGACCACAGTGATTGAAATTACTTCCCTCATGCTCAATGTAGGTGTGTGTTTCTGTAAATATTGTCAGAACAACTGGGTCTGAACCTTCCTCTAAGCCAGGATGTGTCTTCATACAAGTTGAAACAAACCACCATCATTTTTGTGCTGGTTCCTCAAGCCACAATTTTCCAAGAGTGATGACAAGAGGGCCTGACGAGTCCCGCATAGGAATGTCGATGACAGGTCAGGAGAGAAACTCAGAGCTTAGGTAAAGTGAGTCTTTTATATACAAAGCATGACTGTCTTTTGATCTGGAGGGACAGACTCTATCTTCCCAGGCAGTGTACTACACAAACACTTGAAAAGACAGCCAAGAACAAAGGGCAGCCAGTGCCTCAGAAATGTGAGGGACCTGCAGAGAATTATTTCCCAATGATTATCTAATGGAAAAAATGTCTAGAAATTCTGCTTATTTTAGAAAGTCTAAACAATATTGTTCAATTTACTTTTACGAAACCTTTCTAACCACTACTGCTTTCTATATACTCTGTTCTATAGGTAAAATGTGTCTTTTTCTTGAATGCACTCTGTATTGCCCAGCTTCTTGTACTACAGAAAAACAAACAAAAAACCAATTTTTAAACAAAAATTAAAATCAGAAACCTAAAATTCATGTGTCCTTAGTTACAAACAATTCTTTTATACTATGGCTATTGGCCTTTTTGATAGGCCACCTTTTAAATTATTTAAATTCTGTAGCACATTTATTTATTGTTTTCACAGCAAAATAGCAAAGTTGCTTGTGACTATAAAATGTAGTTTTTCCTTGACCCAACATTCTTAATTACTTTTAATAAATGTAATTAACCAAGAGATAAATGCCATTGTCTTTAAATTTCTAATAGATATATTCTACATATACAAGTGATCCCTCTTCCTCCCATTAAGATCCTGAACTAAATAGTCAACAGACCAAAGTAGACCTCTATAATTCAAATGTCACACTGCAATTTCAAACTGGCAGTCTTCCTTGAGTTTCATTTTACTTGCCAAGGAAACAATGAAGTACTTATTCTGATGCCAACAGAACTGTGGGAAGAGACTGAGAGATTTGTATTCCCTGAATTTTTAATCTGCAGAAGAGGACAACTACAGTTACCAAAGTGGCACATGTTATTATTTTAATAATCCTATAATTACACACCTAATAGAATCTTAGAACATATGGTGTATTTGTAAAAAAAAAATCAATTCATATGATTGCAAAAATGATAGTAAATCATCAAAGAGAATCCAATCTATAGGATTTAAAGTGAAATGAAAACAAAAAATTAAATCAACAAAAATGTCATGATGGTATTTTTGTGCATGATAAATAGATTAATGATAAATATAATCTCAATATTATATTCTCCTTCCAGGGTGAACACTAATCCTTCCCTCACATGACTACCTTGTGATTTGCAACAGCAATTCCTTCTTTCAAGACTCAAAAGTTTTCACCTTGGTATTCTTAGCATCTTTAAATTGAATAACCCCAACACTGACTGCATTGAACCTCTTCCAACAAAACCCACAGTTCTAAGTCCCCTACAATATATATACTGAATAAGTAGGTCTGAGGCTAAGTGGAGAAATTTGAATTTTTAAAGAAGTACCAGGAGATTCTCACATTTAGGTGAATTTCAAAGAGTTTTAAGCCATTTTTTAAAGTCCTCAGGATACCATGTCATATTCACTTTAGAGCAATGACTGCTAAATACAGAATACTGTACATGGAGGATTTTACATTTTATTAAGTATTGAGTTGACACAAAGACTATGTATAAAATAAAGAAACATAGTGCATAAATATTGTAATACTACCATTGATTAGCTTAAATTCATGGAAACAGGAGTATTGCTCCACTGCAGTCCGCCATCTGAGCCTCCTGACTCCCTTTCACTCACTGACCCTTCTGAAGGAATATTGATCAATTGTTTCATTCTTAGGTTTTTTAAAAAAATTTACTATACTTTTATGTAACAGTGTATCAGTACTTTTACATTTTTTTCTATTAAAAAACAATCTTATACATGAGTGTTATGGTTCGTGTATATCAGGGTTTTACAAAGGTGTTTACCAAGAAATAAAATCAGTGTATCAGCTTTACTATACAGTGCCAAATAATTTTTCAAAGTGGTTAGGGCAATGTATTTTCCCATGTGCAGAAAATAAAGAGTTTTCCCTTAGTTTACCACCTTCCTGAAAATGAAAACACCTGATGTAAGTCAATTTGGTAGGTATAAAATTGTATTTCATCTTGGTTTTTAATTTCCACTTCCTGATTGATTGTTGTTAGTGTTGGGCATCATTTGCCACTGAGGTGTCTTCTGTGACACACGTTTGAGCCCATGGCCCATACACAGTCTTTTCTCATTAGCTCATGAATATGCTCTTAATATAATTCTCTTTCAATTACTTATTTTTCAGACATTTTCTTCCAGCTTCTGCTGTACCTTTTCACTTTCTTAAAAATATTCTTTTGATAAATGGAAGCTCTTAATTAATTCTAAGATAGTCAGTTCTCTCAATCCTTCCCTTTATGTTTTTGTTTGCATAAGTGTCTCATTTTAAGGAACTATTTCTTGCACTGAGATCAAAAAGACATTCTACACTGTCTTCTGAATTTCATAGTTTGGCTTTTCATATTTGAATAGTCAATCCATCTAGAATGGAATGTTGGTATAGGTTGAGATGGGGGCTCATTTCACAATTTTTTTCTTAATGGAAAAGACAAACATTTCTTTAATGATACCAAGTGTTATCTGTATCACAAATCAAAATTTTCTATAAGTGAGGGGTTGCTTGTGAATTCCTTGGTCAATTTGTACACTTCTTTGCCCTATGGTCTAAATTACTAAAGTTTAATGATCATTACTTCTCTTTTAAGGTATGTTTTAAGAAATGTTGTGCTTATTTTGGGTGAATTATTCTTCCATATATTTAAGCAACAATGTACTAACGTCTATTTAAATATATTTTGGGATTGTTTTTACTAGAATTTCACTAAATATATAATCAACTTGAAGAAAACTGACTCAATTAAGCTACTGAATCATCCAATCTATAAACAAGATTTCACTGTACTTTCATACAAGCTTTTTAAAATGCTTCAATTAAAGTTTAATTTTCCCCACAAAGTATTGGCCATCTTTGAGTTCTTGATACCTTATAAATGGTAAGTTATAAATTATATTTCTCATTTATAGAAACATTAAAATAGATATTATATTTTGTATTAATTATGGATCATGAAAACTTGCTGATGTCTTTATTTCTAATAGTTTAGGTAGTTTAAAAGTTTTGTAAATGATCATTCTCATCGCCTATTAAAAAACAACCTTATATATGAGTTTAAGATTATACATGAATGTAACAACTTTTATCCTTCTTTTCCAATTTGTTTCTTTAACTACTTCTTCATGCCGTCTAGTACAATATCAAATACAAGAAGTGACTAATTTTCAAATGTTAATCCATACCTGCATTCCTGGGTAAACCCAATCTGGCTATGACATCATCTTTTTTATTTGTTTTAGATTTAGTTTGTTAAATGTTTAAGATTTTTTGTATTATTTTTATGAATGGAATGGACCTATAATCTTCTTTCTCATCATTATCAGGTTTCAGTACCAAGGTTATACCTAATTACCTCATACATCTTACACACTGAAGGTTTCACTGTATTCCTGGCATCAAAGCTATACTAGTCTTATTTGTATGTCCTCTGAATCTTTATATGTTAATGGAGATATTTATTCCAGTTTGATATAATGGCTAATAAAATGATTTTGAAATTATCTTTTCTTTCTTCTTTCTCTGTATTTCCTTTTCTCTCCCTTCTTCCTTCCCCCCTTCTTCCTACCTCCCTTCTTTCTTTCTTAGGCAATTTGTTACTCAGTGTTTTATTTCTGTGAATTTTGTACTTTGAAACTATAAACTCATATTTCTTGAAACTTTAGCTTTTAGATTTTGATAAATGTGTATGCCCCAAGGAAGGATATGCTTTTTCCCGCCTCCTGAAATACAGAATACATTCAGGTTCCTTGTGATAATGACTTCTCAGAGTACATTTTTCTTCTCTCCCACTCAGCATTAAGATTTAATATTGGTAAACTTACATGCAGCCCTTGGATGGTAGATTTCTATCTATAATGCATTATGGCCCATGACATTCTGGCTTTATGGTGGGGTTCCCCAACTGGACATCCCATTTTGGATAGGCCTTGAGTTGTCTACATATGTAGATAGAAATCTACCATCCAAGGGCTGCATGTAAATTTACCAATATCAAAGTTGTCTACATAACTCAAAGCAATACCAATTAAAGAAGCATCATAATACCAATAAAAAAATAAATTAAAAAAAGAAGCATCATAATAATTAAGGATAAACAAGGTAGGATGATTAAAAGAAGTCAGGCATAAAAAAGAACAATTTCATTCAAGTGACATTCCAGAACTGGTAAAATTAATCTATAGTGTCAGAACGCAGACTGGTTGCTTCAGGCTTAAAAGTGACTACAGAGTCACATGAGGTTACTATTTGGGATAACAGAAATGGTCTACATCTTAGTTGTGTTAGTGGTTATTTACCAAACTGTTAACTTAAATACACTTAGAATTGGTATATTTTATCATATATAGATTATTTCTCATTAAATATGATTTTAAATTGAATTACACCTATAAGATCTGTGCACACTATGTCAATTTTATTTTAATAATTCCTTTTAAATCCCTTAAGGACCTGGAACTCCAGAACTCAATTAGAGTTTTTACCATACTTAGTAGCATCAATATCAGTTTAAAATGAGTGAGCCATTATCAAACCTGACAAATCCTCATGATAAGACAGCTTTAGTACATTAATCCTTGGTCAAGTTGTCATTCAGTCTTTATTGCTCATGAAAATGTATTTCTATGCTTGAAGGCTATTTCTAAGTTAATATGGTAGGAAGGAGAAGAAGGCCACTTATGCAGTATTGATCTTGACATAATTTAGGCTATTCTCACTATTCTGTTTCTATGGTGGGTTTATTCAGTTATGACTAAAAAGAAGTCATGTCAAGCTAAGTCACTAAGTTGATATTTTCAAAGTTCCAAAATTTTCAATGGATTAAATGTACATAGTCATTTTTTTTCCTGATTTCACATGCCAAGGATTTCAACATAGTATGACAGAGATAGGGTTTTCTTCCAAATCCCTGGTTTCTCAAGACATTCATAATGTGATGGCAAACAAAAGGTCACAGAAAGAGCTACATGTAGATTATTCCTTTAGTCCTTTCCCTATCTCCAATCTCTATCTTACTAGCTCTGACACTGATTTTACTCTTGTATTCTATACCATGTATTGGGTTTCAATTCAGTTCAACTTCCTGGCTTCCCCTAATCTGCCTGATGCTGTGCTTATCCCTGTATGTACTAAAGATCCACATGCCACTGTTATTGAAGATATAATAGGCAATGGAGGAAATTTATGGGTAAACATATAGATATACATAGTCCTATTGACTCATTAAAAAATGGGCCCTTAACTTAGCTGAGAGCCCAACAATTTTGTGGAGAAAAATTTCTTTATGGAGAAAAGAAAATATATGGAGGAGATTAAACCTAAACAGAACCCCGAAAGGTGAATGGGATTTAGTGAGTATTCAAGAGCAACAAAGAGTGGGTAGTAAATGGCTTCAAGGTAGAGAAAACAGGAAAAGCAAAGGCATGGTGCAACCAGGGAATCCCTATCCATGGGAAGATAAGTTGGCTTCCTATACTAATAAACTGATTCTGTGACTTTTAGTATTTAAGAAATTTCTGATAAAGAATTATATTCAACTTATTGGAAAAAAAATGTTTTTAAGGCTAGAAAAATATTGTCATTTGTGTTTTTGTTTCCATGTCATTTTTTTAATACTGCAAGCTCTGTGGCTCATCCATGTAATATAGAATTATTCTAGCATGATTTCCAAGGAGTTTTAATAAAGTCTATAATTTCAAAGGAATTTAATAGTTTCTGTTTTTGGTTTGGTGATTTTTGGTTTGTTTGGTTTTTGGTTTTTGGTAGTTTGTATCTACCTCAAGAAAAAAATAATACCACAATGTGGAAGCTGAAAAGAAACTAACAAGCAAACATATTCAAGTCACAGGCATTATAAATTTACACAAAGAACTGAGCATGATGGCACATGCCTGTAAACTCAGGAGGCTGAGGCAAGAGGATTGCAAGCTGGAGGTCAGCCTCCATAACTTAGTAA
This sequence comes from Marmota marmota marmota, assembly GCF_001458135.2. Lineage (NCBI taxonomy): Eukaryota > Metazoa > Chordata > Mammalia > Rodentia > Sciuridae > Marmota > Marmota marmota. Next base: position 244,688 of record NW_026000142.1, read on the forward strand.
GACCCTGTCTCAAAATTAAAAATTTAGGGGACAGGAAGATGGCAGAAGCAAATGAGGCAGCAAGTCCCAATCTCCTTACAACTCAGAAAGGAGGCAGTGAAGGAAAAGCAGAATTGAGAGGTAGGTGACAAAATAAATGTTCTAAGACTCAATATTACAAAGTCTGAGACCTGGAGAGATTGGAAAATAGGTTACCAGAGTAGAAAAGAAACTCAGAGTCCCCTAATCCCAAACAGAACCTGGGGATGAGAAGGGGGGAGGGACAACAGAGAGAAAGCCAGGTGGAGGTGGAAGGGGGGATTGAAAATCTCTTAAGCTCACTTGCTTAAAAACATTTGGAAAGACAGACAAAATTTAAAATGTGATGGTAAAAGAAGGAATCTTAAAACAGTCCATAGCTTAAAATGAAATTGTGAAAAGAAAGCCATCTTGTGGAGTCCTCAGCTAACTAGTCAGTTACCCCCCTTAAATCTTTCCATGCACAGGCAGCTCCAAATTAAATCACAGGGAAGGCCCCTGCAGTGAGACATTGTACGAATTTGGCCAGAAAGAACTAGAAAGACCACTACTAGCCCAAAATGCTGAAACCCCTGTCCCTCTGTCTTATAACAAACAAGGGGAATGGAAGACGGGGCCCTGTGCAGGGAATTACACCTAACCCCACTCAGCCTCTGTGACCCAAAAAGCCTTGTGCAGCATGTACTCGCTGAACTCAAAGACAGCAATGAAGCAGCTTTGGCCCCCGTAGAAGAAGCAGATTCCCCAGGCCCAGATCATTGACATTGGGGCAGGCACTTGCAAAAGACTAAGAGGGCAGCTGCCTGAACACCCAGTGATAGAGACACCCAGTAGGAAATTACCAGAGGCTGTGCAGGAAGAAGAGTCTGATCCCAACCTTAACTGGTGCCCAGTCTGACTCATGATCACAACTGGCAAGTGAAAGGGCATTGTTTGAATACTGGAAGGATCTTACATCAGACATAATCAACAGAGAGAATTATACCTGCCATTCACAAACTGAGGCAATGGATGGAACAGGTAAACCACCGGAGACCCTTTATAATAGTAACTCAGAGATTTGCAATGGCCAGGGAACTACTTCTGTACCACAGAACACCCACAGAAAACTCACAACCAGAGTTCCTGCACTCACAGATCAAGATCTTTACTACTATGAAAAGAAACCTATGGGGGAAGTAGGTACATGGTCACCCATAGCAATCACAGGGACACTTCAGAGTCCGCAACCTGGACTACTGCATACGATAGAAATAACCAAGTTACAACACTGCACCCTCCCAGCAGTCAAACCAGAAGCTGCTGGTAGGAGGTTCATATCAACTAGGGAACTGGTTGCTGTGCCCCTGCAACTCTGGAGAGATCCACAACCAAAGACTGATGGATATCTGCTAAATGTCTAAACCCCCATGAAATCCAAACTAAGAATTTTCTTCACCTTGACATGGGTTACTATAATTTAATGTCAATTTTGATCATATAAATAACTCTTCAACTTGAATGATAATTGTTAATTCTATAGCCCACATTGTACCTTCAAACCATTTGAATGTATTTCATCTAATGATTTAAGGCATTAATTGGATTTAATCTTCCTATCTTTGTTTTCCTGGGTCTAATTTACACTTGCTTCTCTTACCCCTTATTCATCCACTTGCATTATCTGTTACTACCTCTAATACTAACCATTCATCTATTTCTCCTTTTTACCTTGGTGTAAATTAATTCTTTTATATTCGTTCCCTCCACCCCCCTTCTCACACTCTTTCCCTTTTCTTTTTGCCTAAGCTTTCCTCCTCCCTGCTTTTAGCCCTCACATAACAGAAAGATCCTTAAAACAGAGTAAATAGCTCAAGATGAAATTGTGAAAAGAAATAATACATTTATTACATTTATCAACTGATTATTTGACCTATTTCAGAACTTTAATATAGGTTTATACTTGAATTTGAGGAGCCTTAGAGAACAATTACAACATTTTTATTTCTTATCAAGGATAAATAGAATAAGGCATGGCTCTGAAGTGATTATAGTAAATAGGATTCAATGATATGCCTCCAAGTGGTGCTGATATTGGAATTGGAGGTCACACATTCACTTAAATTATCATAATCTGAATGGTCACCTAACCCAGGGCTCCTAAAATAACGAAGCTCACAAAGTAGTCCTTTACTTAAAAGAAGAAATCAGGGTTGGGGATGTGGCTCAAGTGGTAGCGTGCTCGCCTAGCATGCGTGAGGCACTGGGTTCGATTCTCAGCACCACATACAAATAAAATAAAGATATTGTGTCCATCTAAAATAAAAAATAAATATTTTAAAAAAGGAAGAAATCAGAACTATACCAATAGATGGGCAGACATACAAATATGAAAAAACAAAGGAACACACCATCCCAAACAGCCCATAATGTTTTAACAATAGACTTCATTGATACCACAGTGGAGGAAATATCTTCTTTAGATAAAGTTCACAGTTAAACTGTTCCATGAGGGCTGCAATTGTAGCTCAGTGGCAGAGCGCTTGCCTAGCATGTATGAGGCACTGTGTTCTATCCTCAGCACCACATAAAAATAAATGAAATAAATGTATAAAAACCATAATAATATTATCTTTAAAAAACTGTTCTATGAGCTAAAAGAATATGTAAAGAATAAAATTAGAGAGAAAATACAGGAAACAAAAGATCAGTTCAATAGAGAGATGGAGATTCTGAAAAAGAATTAAAAAAAATTCTTAAAATCAAAGAAGCAATAAACCAAATTAAAAATTCAATGGAAAGTATCACCAATTGATCAGGCCACTTTGAAGATAGATTTTCAGACTCTGAAGACAAAAACTATATAATTTTGAAAATAAAGTTGATCAAAAAAGATATTAAAAGACCATGAACTGAGAAGTCAAGATATGTGGGATAACATCAAAAGGCCAAGTTTAAGATTCATTGTGAAACATGAAGGCTCTGAAATACAAACTAAAGAAATTCACAATCTTTTCAATAAAATAATATTGGAAAATTTCCAAACCTTAAGAAAGAGATGGAAATTCAAATACAAAAGGTATACAGGACTCCAAATATACAAAATCATAATAGATCCACTCCAAGACATATTATTATGAAAATGCCTACCACGCAGAATAAGGATAGAATTTTAAAAGCTGCAAGAAAAAAAAAAAGTGTCACATTTAGAGGTAAACCAATCTTCATTTTAAGTGATTACTCAACACAGACATTAAAAGCCAGGAGGTCTTGGAAAAATATATACCAATCTCTGAAAGAAAATGGATACCAACCAAGAAAAATTAAGTTTCAGAACTGAAGAAGAGATAAAAATTTTCTATGATAAACAAAAGCTGAAAGAATTCAGCCTGTAGTACAAAACATACTTAATAAAATGTTTCATGAAAAATAAAAATGAAAAACAACATAGGGAGAAATTATATTAGAAGAATAGTCAATTAAAGGAGAATGAAGTCCAATTTAAATATAAGAAATAAACCAAAATGACAGGAAATAAAAACCATTTCTCAAAAATAACTGAATATAAATGATATAAACTTTTCAAACAAACAAAAGACAGAGGTTAGCAGACCAGATAAAAAAACAAGAACCAACAATATGCTGTCTGTAAGAGACTTACCTTACAAGTAAAGACATTCACAGACTGAAGATGAAAGGATAGGAAAAGACATACCATTCAAACAGTACTGGTAAACAAACAGGGGTAGATATTCTTATATCAGATAAAGTGAACTTCAAGCCAAGATTAATCACAAGAGACAAGTTACCTCATACTGTTTAAGGTAATCATAAATCAACAAGATATCATGATCATAAATATTTATGCTAAACAACAGAGCATCTATGTATGTCAACAAACCCTTCTCATCATTAAGAATCAGATCACAAAACAATAATACTGGGTGACATTAACATGCTTCTCTCACCACTGAATAGATCATCTAAACAAAAACTAAGCAAAAATGCTACAAAACTAAAAATTACAATTAATAATATGAAACTAATAGATATCTGCATAATATTTCATTCATCAACAACTGAACTCACTTTCTTCTTAGCAGCACTTGAAACATTTTCTAAAATAGACCATATTTAGGTCACAAAAAAATCTTAGCAAATACAAAAAACTAAGAGATAATACCTTACATTCTATTAGATCATAATAAAATTATAAATCAATGATAAGATCAAAAACAGAAACCATGCTAACACCTGGAGATTAAATAATACACTTGTAAATGATGAATGGACAGCAGAAGAAATCAGGGGAGAAATTAAAAAAATCTTAGAAGTAAATAAAAATAGTAATACACCATATCAAAATCTCTTGAAGACTACTAAGACAGTACTAACAGGAAAGTTCATAGCAGTGAGCTCAGACACCAAAAGAACAGAAAGATACCAAATAAATAATCTAACATTACACCTCAAAGTCCCAGAAAAAGAATAAGAAACAGTAAAGTCAGATGAAGACAGGAAATAATTAAAATCAGAGCCAAAATTAATAAAATTGAGATTAAAAAACAATAAAAAGATCACCACAACAAAAGGTGGTTTTTAAAAAGTAAAATTGATAAACCCTTAGCCAAACTAACCAAAAGGAAAAACCTCAAATTAACAAAATCCAGGATGCAAAAGGCAATATCACCACAGATGCTACTGAAATCCAGAGAATAATCAGAAACTATTTTGAAGATTTATATTTTAATAAGCTAGAAAATCTTGAAGATATTGACAATTCCCAGAGACATATGACCAACCCGAACTGAACCAGGAAGATACAGAAAACTTAAACAGATCAATATCAAGTAATGGAATTGAAGCAGCAATCAAAAACCTTCTAACAAAGAAAAGCCCAGGACCAGACTGATTCTCAGTGCAGTTTTATCAGACCTTTAAAGAATTAATACCAATCCTCCTCAAATTATTTCATGAAATAGAAAAGGAGGGAACTCTGCCAATTTCATTGTATGAAGTCAGTATCACCTTGATACCGAAACCAGACAAAGACATATCAAGGAAAGAAAACTTCAGCCCAATATCCTTGATGAACAATGATTCAAAAAATTATTTTTTTCGGGGAGGGGGGGTTATAGATGGACACAATATCTTTCTTTTTTAAATAATTTTTAACAGATATTTTACTTTTCCTTTTTTTAATAGCTTTATTTTATCTATGTATTCATTTTTGTGTGGTGCTGAGGATCGAATCCAGTGCCTCAGCAAAATCGAGGGGCTAAGAAATTCAGTGAGACTCTGCCCCTAAGTAAAATACAAAATAGGGCTGGGGATGTGGCTCAGTGGCTGAGTGTCCCTGAGTTCAATCCCTGATACCCGCTTCCCCAGGCCAAAAAATAAAAAAACTGTAAGTAGATAGAAAGATCAGTAGAGTAAGGCAGGGAACAGGAGAAGGGAGGAGGAGAAGGAAGTAGAAACACTGGGTACTGAATTAGAGCAAATTATACTCCATGTTTTTATAATTATGTCAAAACGAATCCTATTGTCATGTATAACTAAAAAGAACCAATAAAAAATTCAAACTTTAAAAAACACAAAAAATTTTCAAAAAGGGATGGGGATATAGATCAGTGGTAGAGCACCATGGCTTCAATCCCCAGTATCATAAATTTAATAAATAAGCAAATAAATGAAAGAAAATGTAATCATACAAAGAAAATGAGCTATTAAGAGATGACCTGGTTTAGATGAAGTTCTTATTCTAATTCTATTTTGTTTGATCCTATCATCTTCCTGTGTTCAGTGTTATAAATACAAGTAATATCCCTAGAGGGTACCTTTAAAATAGAGGAGGCTGTCCACCTCCTGGGGATAGTTTGAGAATGTGTATATGTGTGTGTGTGTGTGTGTGTGTTTGTGTGTGTGTGAGAGAGAGAGAGAGAGAGAAAGAAAGAGAGAGAGAGAGAGAGAGAGAGAGACACGTGTACACACAGTTGGTAGGCTAGATCAACCATAGACAGTCTTCCACTATGTGTTCCCAGAACGTTATGGCTTTCAGTTTCAATAACAATGATGATTATTATAAATATGAGAATCATAAACCAAAGTATATAGTTAAATTTAATGTTTTTTAAAGATCAAATAGAAGTCTCTGAACAGCTATTTAAAAGATTTTATATTTCTCGTTTTCTTCAGGCTCCTCTTTATCACCATCAACCATTTTGTCATTTAAACACACTTGACCTCATTTTAAGCTCCATTATCTCTATTACTGAGATAATTTCATTATTTAAAGTGCAGTACCTTTTTAGATGTTTTGGTATGTCAACCCTTGAAATCATGCAAATAAATAGTGCCATAATTTAAAGATATATACTTAGCGTTGAAAAACTAAAAACTTTGTATCAGAATATTCTTTTCTTTAAAAAATAAATATTGGACTTAAGGACAATATAAATCACTATATACTGTATTATGTAACTAACATTTAGCCTTGATATTGGATATCTTTTTGTCCCCTTTAACTTGAATTAACAAATTCAATTTGAAGTGTTAGGAATTAAAAACAAGCATGGTTAAATATTAGGAAGTGAGTCCAAACCACAGAAACTGTAACTAAATTATATGCCATTTCAGAATTAAATATTTTTTCAAATCATTATTTTCAAATTATTATTCAACACACAAAAAAACATAGCTCTAGAGAAGTTCTTCAGAGCATAGTTAATAAGAAACAGAATATTTAATTCCACACATGAAGCAGGAAGGTAAAAAAAAAAAGCATTATTTACTATCAAAAAAAAAATAAAACAAACCTGAAGGACACAGTTGTTATTGTTATTGCAGTTGGCAGATACTCCTTGAAATTCAGCCACAGTGTTCTAAAATGGTTGACAAAAACAATTAAAGAAGGCTTCCCCAGCCCCTCAATAGAGAGAAAAAGGACCGAAAAACACTGAAGTTCAGGTGCTTGCTGTAACACACTGTCAAATATGAAGAGGATGCCATTGGACCTTGGTAAGATACTCCCACTCTGTTTCAAATATCATGGACACAGAATATGGTCCATTCACATTATTAAATTCCCATCCATAAATAAACACAATCTTGAGCACACAGCACAAGCTGTTTTCAACCAGGAGCAGCAAACAGCATGAGTTAAATTTAATGTAGTCCCATGAATGCTTTTCACATAAAAATTACAATCTTGTGAAACTTTTAATACTTACACAAATCACAGCATCTATTATAATTTTGCCTCGATTGTTACATGTGAACACAAGCAATTGAAAGACATATCTGTGGAGGTAGCTGCTTTAAACTGTATCAAATACTTCAAAAGATTCTAAAAATAACACTATTGTGATATTGGTATAATGATACTAATTTTCAGTATTGAAAACAAATTATAAAAAAAAAACAAGCTGTATTTTAAGAGAAGGGGCTTCAGACTCCACAGTGTTGATTAAGCTTGCTATGAACTAGACTAAAGAGATTTTTTAAATGTGACTTATAACCACTAACTTTACAATATAATAAATATCATGTTTTAAAAGAATATTTTAAAAAGCCAAATAATCACATAATTTTTAAAAAGGTATAAAATTATTCATTTTAATTTCATGACCATATTCATTTTCTAATTCAAAAAAGAGGTATAGCACCATTTGATAGTATATTCCAATCTGAGCCCACAGCAGTTAAAATTATATGCTTTTTAACAGAAAGGTACCCATAAAATACAAACAGGCCAGAAAAAATATACAACAGAGTTATATCATCTCACTACTAAAGGCTAAAATAATAGTGTGGATTATGACAGAAGACTAGATGTTATAAAAAATTAAAATCTAGTTGAAAAATTTACCATACCCCCAGAATACCATGGCATAGTGCTGACTGTCTGAGGGGTTTACTGAAATCCTCTACAGTTACCTTTCAGATTGTTAGAAAGAAAAAGAAAAACAAATGCACAGTAATTCTATTAAATCCAGAAATGCAATCATTCATCACAGATTACTCAGATGTACATTAAAATTTTTTAGTGGTTTAGATTTTCATCTCCCTTTCTTTATAGGATCCTCCCTTTTATTTTTCAGCCTTCAGGCAGAGTCTTTGTACTACTACTTCTTCTTCTTCTTCTTCAATCAGAATGTTTAACAGAGAGTGAACAGAAACAGGAATGCAAATTAAAATGGAATTGGCTGTTTGCTTATTTTAAACTATTCCTAGTTTAAATATTTGGAGACAAAACAGAAAAAGCAGCAATTTAAATAGTTTGAGATTAACTATACATTTCAATTCTACTAGAGAATGACTTAGAATCTCCTAGAGCATTAAAATAGATATATGTAAGCATAAGTAACACATGATAAGGTGTTATTCCTAAACATTCTCCCTCTTTCTTCCTTCTTAGAGCGGACCACTGTACTTTTACAATTTCAGGATATACTGCTTATAGTGTGATGTTTTCCATGTAGCCAATTCAGGCAAGCAACTTCCATCTGTCCATGTGACAAGTTCCAAATTAGAATCAACTTTAGATGATTTGATCAAAAACAGAAGCTCTCTATCCTTTGGCAGACAATGTTGATCTAAGAACTGGCTCTGAAAATTAGCTGGATGAACTCAGTTGCTCTGTATCTAATTAGAGGTTTTCCTGGCTAGGTCCAGGGAATGTCACAGGGGATATTATCAAATAAAAGTAATTCTAACTTTGAAATCAAAAGATGATTCTATAAATTATAAGGAAAGTTAAAAGCCAAGTGACTGATTACACAAATTCAGGGCCTGTTCTAACAAATATATGTAAATCAATACATTGCTTAATTACATATAAAATTAAATCAATTATTCAATGACCATTTAACCATTGGATACTCAATATTCATTCTTCTCATTTCTGTTACTTTATGAACATTTTACTTTCCATCAACAGAGAAACAAAGTAAATAGAAAATTGAGAGAATATTCAAATCAATCAATTTTTTTCAAATCAATCAATTTAATAATATTTGGTAGTGTTAGTTACAAATTTTTGAATCGAGTAATAACATTGGCAGTCTTAATACTAGAGTGAATTATCATTATTTGTACAGATTTCACCTCTCCTCTGCACAGATAATTAAACTGGTTTTACCTGGACATGTTTTATTTAGTAACACACTGTGTTACACACAAATCAGAGAAGGATGAGAGAAAACTACAAAGGAAAACACTCTTTGACCCTCTCAAGAAAATGGGGGTTACTTGAAGTAACACAGTAGAAAGCTTCCGATTTCTAATTTCTGATTTCTAAGTTTAGTGAAAACTTCAACTCTTTTTTCTGGTAAAACATTTGTGTATTGTTATTCTTTCCTTTAAACTCCATGAAGACAATACTTAGGGACTGCTGTCTAAAATATTCTCCAGGTTTTCAATTTCCCTGTTATTAAAAATACAGAACAAAGAATTATGGAACTGAAGTATTACTGGAAGCTCCATCACTCTAAACAGGAATCCTCGTAACATCTTTTGTTCCCAGTTACCTTGTGTGTGCCTGAATACGCAGGCCCCTTAGGCATGTTCTGTACACTCCATTCAACAACAGTACTGAACAACTGCAGAGTCCAGTAGGCTTTGGGGCAAAAGACTCTACTCTAATACTAACTCTGACAGCTAAGTCATACCTGGGTAGGAGGGAACCTCAGCTGCTACATTTCTAGAAAAAACAAAAACAAAACACCTCTTCTGAATGCTTTAAAGATTAAATGAGAACATGTAGGGAAGGCACCTTGTAAAGTGCCTGACACTATCAGACTTATTCCTCTTACTCTTAAAAATATTTGCTTATATGGAAAATGATCTTTAGTCTCTTTACAAAAACAGACAAATAAATCCATAATCTTCCACTTGGTATATGATATGATCCTAAATATATATATGTGAAATAAAAAATATTCTTTTTTTCATTTACTCAGATTATCAAATAGAGGAAAATCATATGCACATGCTCAAAAGAATAGACACCCCTCTATCCCCATACCTCTACACATGCTTTAGCTGCTTGAGTTGAAAACTTTGGGGATAAATGTGAAAAATTCCTCCAATAATTGGAGGAAACATGTAAATGTGATCTAAAAGTTTTACGTGGGGAGCCTTAAAATCAGGCTATCTCACTTTCCCCTTTTTCTTGCTCAACCTGGTGTCTTATTCTGTGTTTATGGAATGCTAGAAACTAGAAGGAATCTAGCGATCTAGCCCAATCCTCAAACTTGAAAGCCAAGGACGCTGAGACACAGACAACAAAGCCTGGCCTCCTGCCTTTCCACCACTTGATGTCACCGTATTCCCCTCAACTTCACATCTAAAATCTAAGGGAGTGGGGAGGTAAAAACCAAGCCTGCAGTGACTGACTTGACAATTCTAAAACAGGCTTGTAGCCAAGCAAATCAACATCTCTAATAAAACATAAAACAGTGGAGCAGAGAATTGAAAACTAGGTAAAATGCAAGCTCAAATATTTGAAGAAACCACTTTTTAGTTTCAAATTTTGAGATAACATATTTCCATACTTCATATCTCAGTATAATTAGAAAAAAACTTGTCTTTTCAAGCAATCACAACAAGAAAAATACCCAATAAAGTAAACAGAATTCTAAGAGACTAATTCATTCATGAGAGGCTTTCTAATGTACTATCCTTAATTCAAAGTTAATTGATATACCATTTTCAATTTCCTACTCAATAAATGGAGACTACATCCTTGTTATACTACAAACACATGAAAACTATATACATTTTAGTTAAAATATCCCAGATTAAAAATACATGAAAAATATTTTTAATAATTTCTATGTTCTGGCTAGACACCAAAAAAAGTTCTGGAAAAGTAATATATTTAGATGAGTAGAGGGTGAACACATGAAATTTCACTGTGGTTATATTGTATCAGCTGACACAAAGAAGAATATTTGTTTTATCTGAATATTTACTAGTTGATGAAGTATGAAATACTACAACTAAATTGTTGATGGATCTTTTGACAAGTCAATATGAAACATATGCATGTTTGAATGTGTTTATAATAAAGCATGTTGTCCCATCATATCAATGTACATTTGGCACTGACATTGGAAATACACCAGCATCTGTATTACATTACAACACACAAGGGTTCCGGAGAGTCGTTTTCACTTGGGGGTTAGCTTCTATTCATTTACTTGATCTTCTACAGAGAGCAGGATGTAAAATTATTCCAATATGTATCTACGCTATGGAACATGTGCTAGTGGAAAAGCTTTGTTCTGCATTATGTTAGCACAAATCATAGTAAGCAGATCCAAAGAACTTTCTCTTCCTGAGGGGGGAAAAACCCTCTGGAAACACTCAGAAATCAGCATTTGTGTGTGTGTGTGTGTGTGTGTTTCTGTATTATGAGTGTGTTTTTTCACTTAAAATGTTTACTGATTTTTTTTTGAAAAGCATACTATTGTAGAACATTTGGAAAAGATTGAAAAAAATATAAACCAGAGAGAGAAAACTATCTAATTCCATCAATAAAAATAGCCATAATTCACATTTTGGTGTTTTTATCCTTTTTGTTTCTATGAATTTCTTTTAATAGTGAGATAAAAGACTGATATGTTTCCAGCCTTCAGACCATAAATAGGATACCATGACCTGATTCACAACTTAATATCAGATGCAAGTAGCATTTCTCTTCTTGAGGTTGAGTTTTGGCTCAACGTAGACTTATCCTCTTTAAGAAACTGCAAAGAGCCTGCCTTGCTGTTGCACAGTAGCGTGAGGGTTGCCCGCAGTGGGCATGTAGTGAGAAGGAACAGGAAATGCTGGCAGCACTCCTACCTCATCATCATCAGCATCGTACTGCCCATAGTGCTGCTCCAGCAGCTCTCTCTGGCGCCTCTCTTGTTCCAGCGTCTGGCTTATCAACTGGGCAACTTCACTCACTTGTCCTGGCTTTTCTCGTCCAATAACGAATCTGTAGAAAGGTTACAGAAGAGTAACGTGACTCTCCAGTAAAGAGGAGGGCTAAGAAAAGTAGCTAAGCTGAGATCTCGGCAGAGCCCATCAAGCCTTAACAAAGTAGTATCATCCATATGCTTCAAGTGGAGCGCCTGAGTGATAGGAAAGCTTAGCTGAGCAACAGAAGTGATTTTTACAGACACAGCTCATAAAGGAAAGAAAGGGACACCGTAAAGGACCATTAAAAAATTATCACTTTGGGAGAAGCCCTAACAGATACAATTCATTCTGCAGTATTGTACACATTTAAGTTGCATTAAGTTTGGAAGCAAGCATATGATTTTAAGTACCACTGAACTTAAGAATCAATCCCATAAAAAAAGCCTCTTTATAACACAAAAAGCTTTAAAAATTTTTTCAAAGCATGGCATAAATTATATTGTTAACAGACTTCTGCTAAGGTACTAAAAAGTCTGGTGGTAAGAGGAGAAATAGAAGTACTATCTAAAATTTTGCTTTTAAAAGCAAAAACTCCAATTGATTACCACTTTTGGGGGAAAAGATGATTTGGGGAAGTGTGTGGTTCAAGAAATAAAGGAAAAAAAGGAAATGTCTGTTAATATTAATTCTTATTGGAAAAAAGTCTAAGGGAAATATTTACTTACAGTGAGCCACATCATTTATGATACATCCTTGTCAATTCAATGTGTTCTGCTCAACAAATTAAATAATAAAATAATATATGCAGTTTCTAAGTATCACTTAATATCATTTTTGAATGTGATGTTCTGAGTTTAATCTCATTTTTATACTTAATTAATAATTCCTTTGATTATAATATTTTATATATTGCATTTCAAATAACATAGACTAATATTTTCTGTACAAACTCACTGAAGGACAAAAATTTTATACCTTAATGTTCTTCATTTACTTTTCAGAAATATTTTTATGTAATTTCAAACAAGACTTAGATTAAGCTTGAGTGATCATGATCTTTTGAGTTATTTTCATTTGAGAATCAAGTATAAATAGAACTTACCAAAACCTAATTTCTCATCTTTATTCAAGTATAATTTATACACAATAAGATACATCTATTTTAAATGTACTGTCATTAAGTGTGACAAATATATAAAACTGTAATTAATACATCAGTGAAGATATAAAATATTTCCATCAACCCCAAATATTTCCTTATATCTCTTTCCAGTAAATTGTCTTTAGCCTGGGAACAAAGAACTGTTTTCCAGAGTTTCAAATGTATGGAATCACAGAAAATCTTAGTTTCTTTGGCTCACTACAATGGTTTGGAGATTATCCATGTTGTTTCAACTATCAGTAAATTGTTCTTTTTATTACTGAGTACTAAGTATTTCACTGTACTAAATATGCCACATTTGGTTGATCTACTTTTCTACTAATAGATGTTTACATGAATTTTGGATATTAGACATGAAGTTACCAGAAACATATGTGCAAGTTTTTGTGTCCTTAAGTTTTCATTCCCCTTAGGCAAATTACTAATCATGAAACTGATTAGTAATAAGGTAAGTGGATGTTAAACTTTAAAGATATTGCCAAATTGTTTTTTGAAGTGATGGTACCATTTTATGTTCCTAATAGCAACATATGAGAGTTGTAGCTGTTTTATATTCTAACTTTTAACACTGCCTTTTAAAATTTCAGCCAGGCTTGTGGGTATCTAATGGTATCTCATAATGGTTTTAATTTCTAATGGACTGATGACAGATGATATTAACTATAGATCTTTTCAAGGACTTATTGACCATATCTCTTTTCTATGTGAAATATCTTTTCAAATCTTTGGCCTGTCCCTAAAAATTGACTTCTCTGACTTTTTGTTACTGACTTGTAATGGCTCTTTATATATTCTAGATACATATCTTTGTCTATATGTATTGCAAATATATATACATATCACACGTGTATATGTGTTCAATCTATTTTCTTCTTACAGTTTGTGGCTTCCCTTTTCACTTTTGTGTGTCTTTCAAGGGAAACCTGCTGTATCACTTTTTTAAAAAAATCATGCCTTTTGTTTTCTAAGAAATCTTTGCCTGATTGCTAATTTCTCCTATTTTTCTTCTTTGAGTGTTAATGTTTTGCTTCTATATTAGGTGTCTTTTGAATGAATTTTTATGCATGATGTGTGACAAAGGTAAAGTTCCAAATTTTTTCAAATGGATAATCAGTTGTTTCAACAACATTTGTTGAAAATAATTCATTACCGCTATTGAATTACTTGGATACATTTGTTGAAAGGAGTGGACCATGTATTTGTGGGTTAACTTGTAGGCTTTACTATCTAGTCACTCATACGTTTGTACTTTTGCCAATATCAGACTTCCTTCATTACTACTCAGTAAGTCTTAAAACTAGGTAATATGAATTATTCAACTATATTTTTCCCCGGATTTCCATATAAACTTTATAAACAGCTTGTCAATTTCTAAAAGAAAGCCCATTGGGTTTGGCGTTGCTTCGAATCTACAGAACATTTTGTGGAAAACTGACAGCTTACTAATATTAACTCATCTGGTCCAGGAAGATGGTATATGTGTATTATTTAGATCTTCGCTATTTTCTCAGAATACTACACTGCAGTTTTCAGTGTACAGGTTTAAGTTATAGTTTAAGTTATCTCAAAATATGACAGATTTTCTGAAATTATTGTAAGAGGTATTAGTTTTAGACTTAATTTTTTAGTTATTTGTTGCTAGAGTATAGAAACATAATTGATTTTTTAATACTGGTCTTAGAATCTGTGACCTTGCTACTACACTCACTCATTAATCCTATGGCCTTTTTTGTAAATACCTTAGGATATTTTCTTATTTAAATTAAAGATTGCATCCATTATGAAGAAAGCATTCTTATTTCCTACTATTTATTTTATTTGTTTCTTTTTCTATTTATTGCCTTATTGCACTGGCTAAGACCTCCAAAATACGTTAAAAAGGTATAAGAATAAACATTCTTACTCTGTTGCCTACTACTCTAAAACATGAGTTCTGAAAAGCCCAGAGATACACAGGGTAATTTCATTTGGAGATATGATGGGTGAAGATACATAAAGTCTTGACTATGTTAAAGTAATCTAGACATGTGTTACTATTTCAAATTCATTATGTTTTCAGTAAATATATGTATGTGAAAAATTATGTCTTGTGATGCATATAAAAAAGAGCTCAAAAAATTTGCACCATAGAACAGTAGTTTTAGCAAAGTCTATACTGACCTTTTACCTTTCTTTAAATTTATCAGTGTAAGGTTTAAGGGAGTATCACTCACCTACTATAAAGTTGACAGGAGATAGAAAAAAAAAGAGTTAATGAACAAAATGCATATTTACAGAAACAGCAGACAAGTTCAAAGCAAAAGGTAAATTAAGAGTTCAGATTCATTTAAACCATAAATTCTTTGCATTTAAGCCATAAGTTATTTTTGTCAGATTTTCTAGTTCAACAGTTTTTTTCTAAGAATGGAGAATTTCATTTTCTCTGCAAGACAAGTCTTTAAAGTTACTCAATGCAATTCAGAAGAGAGAAAGGTAAGATGTAGAAATTATATACTTGCCTAACATTTGGAACTATTGCCGTTAATTCCAAGGATGAATGAGGTCTTAATAAAGACCTTGTGAAATACTCTAAAACACACAATTATAAAAACAAGAGCCCAAACAATAATATAATGTGTTGTATTATAGTAAGAAATTATATAATCATAATATACTACAATAGATCAAAACCTTTAATATCATATGTAAATTCTTCCTGACCTCAAAAAAATGATCCTTACTTCCCAAACCGGAATTATTTGCAATGCTAAAATTCAAAGAAATGAGTGTATGTGTAATCAGTCTCAGAGGAAATAAGAACTATTCCATAAATCTTAAAGAAACTGCATTTTAAAAACACCGTTGCTTCAAATCACAGCTTGGCTTTCTGAATTTGTCTATACAATTTAACATAATTTGCTATTTGCCCAATACTGGGGTATATTCAAAATTGCTTTATAGTATGACAAAATAGAAATGATTTGCAATTGCATATAAGACAAGATAATTCATCACATGAAACAGACTCACTTTTAAACATGTTATGTTAAAATAACCCATACCTCCTTCATTCAGGCACCTTTTTGGAGCAGCAGTATCGTACCCAGCTATATACATTTTCAAAGCCTTGTAATCTAATATAATTTATGGTACAGGATTACAGTAAAAGAAAGTCATCCTTATAAGTACAGTCCAGAGGAAAAGTAAGAAAAGTGGAAACAAACTACTTGTTGTTCAGCTGTATTCTCCTCATGAAAATTAGTATCTAACCTTATGTGTCCAAAGGGGTGATTGAAGAATAAAATGCAGTACATACATAAAGGGACTTGGTTGCATTATTATTATGACAAAACTGAAAAGTGTTTGAAACATGAATAGCATTTGTATTATTTTTCTATATGTTCTCAATATTTTAAGTTCATTTATAAGTAAGATTATACATACTATCTAGCAAATATAGGATTCAGCATAAAATGTCAAATTTAAGGTAAGGTTATTATTTCAATTAAGGATCCAGAGTACAGATATGCTGTAATAGTACAATTCAGGGGTTAAAAGGGCCTATAAAATGGGGAAATGGCTTTGATAGTATAAATCTATCTAACTGTAAACACCACTTATTGAATCTAAGGCCTTGCATATGTTAATATTTCTAAGGCTTAGTTTCTATATTTGTAAAATGAGCATAATAACCATAATAAATAAATATTGTATAATCCACATAAAGCTTAACTAAGTATCTAGTGCTTAAGAAAGTCTTTTAATAAATGTTTGCTCTTGTTCTTATCTAGACTATGCATTTGTTATTATCAGGATAAGGTGGAATGTGTTTAAAAGTGCTTACTGTTCACACTGTCCAATTACTTCCTATTTTATAACAGTTTTAAAAGCAGTTTTTTGCGAGTCAACTATAGGAAAAGGATGAAATAAATCAACTATAAGAAAAAGACGTTCTGAAATTTTTATTTTCCATTGTCACTAAAATAGAAGAGTATTAATTACATGACCACTTTAAATTGAACTCTTAAAACCTTGAAATATGTAATAATTAAGTCAGCAACAGTCAGTTTCTCTAAATGCACATGATCAAATAAACTGATGTTTCTGCACAAGTTGCATCTTAGACATTATCTCCAGCTGCAATAATAAAATATGTAGTCAAATCAGTCTATTGATAAAGTGCCTTTAAGAGACAAATACTTTTTGTCATTTAAATTTTTTTTTCTTTGCTTCAACCTGAGATGGTGAGGTCTTTTATTTTTAGCTATTGAGAATTAGGTAGCTAAAACCAAACCTGAATAGATTTTTATATTAAAAAGAGTATTTTCCATGCTTATGCTTAAAAAATAATAGCACTACTGAAACCAAAATCCCCTTCTTTCAATGTGAATTATTCCATTAAGAACAGTCCACGCTCCCTATCATACTGAGATATAATAAATAAAAGTGGATAAATCAGTAATTTCTTTTCTTTTCATATATTATCAGACCAAGCAATGTCCATGTACTGTCCTTTGGAGTTTAGACATCTATGTTATATGGAATTCATTTGATTAGTTTTATTAAATTCTCTCATAATCTATCAAACAAAAAGTAAACAACAATAAATATGCATTTAAATTTGCAAAACTGAAGTCACAAATATCCCATGTCCTGTGTGACTAATATGAGAGGTTAAGTGAAAAAAATGACAGTCTGTGAATGCCTCATTTTTCCATCATAAATTTTAGTTCCAATGAATGTGGTAATGCTAGTCAACAGTAGCAGTTAAACAATGCTGAAATTTAAAAATTCTTAATGTAGAATGAAGCTAATGGAAAAGTTATACCAGGATGTAATTATTAGTTCGTATACATTGTTATTCCATTAAAATATAATTTAGACAAATATTATACATCAAATATCAAACACTTATCTTTAAAAAACATAAAGATAAATAGACACACAGAATTGACACTTGAATATCCCATTGCAAAACCCTTGTGAGCCATGGGGTCACAAGATCACATAATGCTTTCAAAGATTTTTGTAAAAAGTGTCTCATATTTTTCTGTATGATCATATTATGTGTGTGTAGATGTGTGTATATATATATATACACACATATATATATAACAAATAATAGCAATACTGAAATATATATACATATCCATATATATGTGTATATGTATGTATGTATGTATGTGTGTGTGTGTGTGTGTATATATATGTATATATATAGCTTTTCTCTGAAATTGAGAGTTTTAAAAATATTTAACTTAATTCTAGTGAACAAGTGGCAGAAATCTATCTCCAGCCACATTCACTAGTTTGCTGATAATAGGGAGGGATTAAAAACTGAAACAACCAAGCTTTGTGCCCTTATTTATAATTGCATACACTTATACATTTTTCCTCCCTATATAACATGCTAGACTAATATGCCAAACTGTATATTTGACATTTAAAATTTTTAATTCACCTCTATGAAAATGTTTCCTTTCAAAAGCTAGAACTAAACATTTACGATTATTCCTTTGAAATGAATTTTGCATTTAATCCAGTACCAATTATAAGTTTTTTTCTATATTATATTTCAATGTAAAATAAATAAAAGTTCTTTAAAAAGCTTGCCTAACACAGGCTATTTCAAGGATTCCATAGTATATAAAAGGTATAAACTCAGAAGATACTTTCCAAAAATTCTATATCACTTCCAGAAATAACATTTCTAAGTTAGCTTTGATGTCTCAGGTTTAAATATTTATGCATATAAACATTAAAAAGGTAATTTGCAAAATGTTAATCTGTATGTAGTGACACCAGAAAATGTTTCATCAAGCCACAGTCCCCTTTAATTAGTTTTCTGAAATCCCCAATGTTTTTAATCTTCTAACACTAGAAGTTGTTGATCCTTCATATATATATATCTCCCCAGATCTTTGTTGATCATATATATATATATATATATATATATATATATATATATAAATATATATATCCCAAGATCTTTTTTATATTTCATATCAAGACAGGGTCTCATTAAGTTGCTTAGGGCCTCTCCAAGTTGCTGGGGCTGGCTTTGAACTCTTGATCCTCCTGCCTTGGCCTCCCAAACTGCTAGGATACAGGCATACACTGTTATGCCTGGCTACTCTTCTTATATTTTTAAGAATAAAATATTCTACCCATGGTCACAAATCCACAGTGATTGCGCTCCTCTTGTCTGAGAGACAGGGGATAGTCTTAGAAGTAAATACAGACCAAAAATGACTATCAATTTCCATGTATATGGAAATTCTCTATCAAGCACAATCCCAAAATCAAAGGTGCTCATAAAATGTGAAACTCTCAATTGCCCCATATACTATAATGGTAACATAAACATTATAGAAATAATTTAAATAAAGTAAAATCATTTCAAGATTTAACGTATTTCCATGATCTTAAGCAAAAATAGAACAAAAACTTCCAAATTTAGGAATTACGTGCCCAGATATGTATCCAAATACAAACAGTACATTTCCATAAAAAACTCACTTGTAGTTCAATTATAATTTCTTTTGCATATTATAACCTCTTCCAAAAAGGATAAATATTTAAAAGCCTCAGATTATTTTGTGTGTAATTACAACAGGTATAAAATCCTGGATTTCCAAAAGTGATATATAGCTCCATATGATAAATTAATCTGTATGCTTAGGATAAAATCACAAGGAATACATAATTATTGATTGTGGGTAGCAGGTACTTTCCAAAAAGCATTTAAATTTTAATGTGACTGACAATGAATAGCAAACACACAAATCATTAGAAATTTGAAACAAAATCCAGGATGGCTGTCCATAGAGTATCCAGTCCTTTTTCTAAAATTCCCTCTTTCAAATGTTTTACAGTTGTTACCATGTCTTCCTTAAATTTTCTGTTTTTAAGGCAAAAGGCTGTAGAAACTTTTAACATTTATATATAGAAGGAAAAATGTTTATACCTCTTACATTTGGTCAGTTTTTCCTAAATAATCTCAAGTTTTTCAGGGTTCTTCTTAAGTAGGTATGTAACATTAAACAAACTATACTGTGGTATGAAATTAATCTGCATATCAATCTGTTTGACCAAACAACCATCCACTCAAGTAGTTATCCAGCATTAATGTAGACAGTCTCTAACATAGACGAAGTGATCCCTGAGTCCTGATATTCATGGCTTGTGTAATTCTCTCCCTTTCAGTGTGCCTAGAGGTACTGATTTTTTTTTTTTTATCAAATAAAGCACAGTATAACTAATGTAATGTCACTTTAGATATTAGATTATAAGAAGATGGGAGATTCTGTCATCGGACCTCTTTTTTGGGGGGAACTGGGAATTGAATCCAGAGAAGCTTAACCACTGAGCTTATACCTAGGTCTTTATTAAAATTTTGAGACAGGGTTTTACTAAATTACTTAGGGCCTCACTAAGTTGTTGAGGCTGGCTATGAACTTGCAATCCTCTAGACTCAGCCACTTGAGCTGTTGGGATTCCAGATATGGGCCATTGTTCTACCGCTTAAGAACGCCTTTCAATGAATGAGTGGAGAAGCCAGTTTCCATTCTGTGATTCATCCCGTAGAGAAGTCCACATGAGATAACTTACAAATAGATCTCAAAAAAACACAAGGTAATAACAAGGTAATAATGGTGTCACCAAATTTTGAGATAATGTTATCCAACATAGGTACACAAACAAGCAAGGTGCTGCTTAAAGCTACACATGAAAGAAAACAAAGGTTCTTAAAATTATGTTGCAAATCCACATTTGAATAAAGAAAAAGGTCCAGGTACAGAGAATTTTATGATGTAACTTTTTTTTTTCTGGGACAAAGTGTTAAAATAAAAGCACACAGCACCATCAAATCTTTCGACTGCTAAGGAAATGCAGTTAGATTACATCTACGCTTGTTAAAGAGACAAATCTTCCTTTCCACATTACCAGCATCATTAACAATAATTAATTAATATGGTGCTTTGTGAGTTAGTCACAGCTATTTTCACACATTTTTAAATTCAATTTTATAGAGGTAAAAATTATATAACAAGCTGACCAAGTTTAAACTGGATAATCTGATGATTTCTGATAACTGTCTATATAGTTGTGTGATAATAACTATAATATAGAACTTTTTATCACCTCAAAATGTTTCTTCCTTCTTCTACAGGCTCCCTCCATCTGTAGTTCTGGGAAACCACAGATCTGTTTTCTGTCACTGTAGTTTTACATTTTTAAAAATTTTATATAAATGGAATCAAGCAATAATATAAAGGCTTTTGTGTCTGGCTTCTTTTACTCAGTATAATGGCATTGAGAATTATACACGGTGCTGAATGTGTCAATAGTTTGTTCCTTTGCACCACTAAGAAGTATTTCATTGTATGAAATATAATACAATTTATACACCAAATTATCAGTTAAAGAACATTTGAATAGTTTACGGTTTTTACTATTATGACTAAAGCTCCTATGAACACTTGAATATGAATCTTTGTATAGTATGAGTATTTTATTGCTGTGGAGTAAATAGCTAAGAGTAGAACTGCTGTCTGGTATGATATATGTTTGTAAAAACCTGTTGAACTGTGGCTGTACTGTCTTGCATTTCCATCAGCAATGAATCAGTGTTGAAGTTGCTACACATTGCTTGTCAGTAGGTAAAATTATCAGTCTTCTAAATTTTAGCCTTTCTAGTAGTTGTATAGTAGTTCCTCACTCTGGATTTAATTAACATTTTCCTAATGATTAATGATGTTGAACAGAATTTCTTGTGCTTAATTGTAGATCTGCTTTGGTGAACTTTTTTCTTAAAGTGATTTGCATATTTTAAGAAAAGCAAATAAAAATCATATTAATGGTTACTACCATAATAACTTTATTTCTTATAAGAGTTTTTATAGATCTTCTCTATAACTACTTTTTCAGTAAATGTTTTTAAGTATTTATTCAATTGATGTATTTTCATTTTCTTAAGAGTATTTTTCATGTTTTAAATTTTGATGTAGTTTAATTTACCATTATTTCTTCTTATGCTTCCTGCTTCTGTCCTAAAACCAAACTCTGATTAGCTCAAGATCATAAAGATTTTTTGCCTATTTTCTAGAGATCTTAGGGTCTTAGCTGCTACACTTAGGTCTGTAAGTAATCTAGAGTTAAGTTTTATGTATGTGATAACAGGAAGGTCAAGTGTTTTTTGTTTATTTTTAATCTGTTTGTCTCATTTTTAATGAGGCCATCCAATTTTTCCTGTACCATTTGTTGAAAAGACTATAATTGCCTCCACTGACTTACCTTATTGTCTTTGTAAAAAATAATTTCTTTACATTTTTGAGAATATATATGTAACTCTATTCTGTTCAATTAATCTATATGAGTGTCCTTATGCCTAAACCAGAGTGCCTTGTTTTCTATAGTTTTCAGGCAGTGAAAATCCTTTAACTCTGATATTTTTAAAGAACAATAATTTCTATAAGAGTAACCTGCTGAGATTTTCATTAGGGTTATGTTTAATGTACAGATTAATTTGTGAAAAGTTGGAATCATAAAAATATTGAGTATTCTGATGTATGAACATGTTCTATTTCCTCTCACACTTAAGTTGTTATATTTTCTCAGAAGTATTTTGTTGTTTTAAGTATAAAAATTGAATAGGAATTGTGAAGGTGGACATATTTGCAGTATTCTTGATTCTAGGGGAAAAATCACTTTATCCCAATCATTAAATATGATATTAACTATCAGTTTCACTTAGATGATACATATTACATTAAGCAAGTACCCTGCTGTTTCTTGAGAGTTTTTTCTTAATCTATATCTGTTGAGGTGAGCAAATAATTTTTCACCCATTTACAGATACTGAGTCCTTCTTTTACACTCATATTTGTAATCTAGTTACAATAACTGTGTTAATGTAATTATATACTAATATATCATTTCTAACATTTCTTGAGGTGTCTCTCCTTAACTAATTTTCCACTAATCATGTCATATTTTCCTTTTCTTCATATGCCTTACAATTCTTATTTTAGTGCTGGACACTGAAATGTTTTTTGTGTCCTAATATTCTTGAATATTGTTCTGGGATAGTTACTTGGAGACAGATCCTTCTGAAGCTTGTTTTAGGTCTTAATATGTGGGATTAGACCTACGTTTAGTTTAGAGCTAAAAGTTGACAGTTCCTCTTTTAGCTTGTCTACCTTCTTTCATATTTACCTCTATACATCAAGAAGAAGCTGGGCAGAGGGTTAGGGTTGTGGCTCAGTGGCACAGCGCTTGCCTCACACATGTGAGGCACTGGGTTCGATCCTCAGCACCACATAAAAATGAATAAACAAAATAAAGATATTGCATCCATCTATAACTAAAAAAATATATAAAAAAAGAAGAAGTGGGTAGCTCCTTCAGTTCTTTTTGCCTTAAAATCTCATGAATTAAAAGTCCTAGTCAGTTTATAAGACACATTTTCTACCTTCTACACTACTGAAGGTGACAAAAGGTGTTGCTAAACTTTGTCATTATGTAACAAAGATCCCTTTTCTTCCCATTTCAATAACACTTTGTTTTTTCTTCTTTAAGGCTATCAGTCTCTTTTTTGTTTTCATTAACACTCTTCTCATAATTTCATTAATAATCCAGTCCCAAATCTATTCTCACATCTTCAGGTTCTTCTAGCTACAGCCCAAACTCAGGCACCAAAACTGTGTAAGTTGTATTTGTTAGTACAGACTGCTTCAAAATTTATAAGCATTTATTATCTTCCACAGTTTCTGTAAGTCAAGAATTTAGGGGAGTCTTGGTTCAGCAGTTTAGGCTTGGTTCTTGAGTTCAACCACATGTAGGCTAGGGCTGTAGTCCTCTAAATGCTTTACTAAGGCTGGAGGAGGTGCTTCCCAGGGGCCTACATAACAAATCTGGCAAGTTGGTACTGGCTAGTGGCTGGCCTAAGTTCTTCTTTGTGTGAACAGTCTTCAGAGGCTCTCTGAATGCCTTCTCAACATGGCAGCTGGACTTCTTCGGAGTTGGCAACCCAAAGACCATGGTGAAAGCCACAATGTCTTTTATAATTTAGCCTTGGAAATCATGGATCATTACTTCCTCCTTATTCTAATCATCACACAGCCTAGACGGGAATTGATTTGTTAGGGGATCAAAAAAGAGAGTCAACACCAGAAAGACAGAGTAGCATGAGATGAACACTATTTGGAAAAAAATGATAATATGATAGAGACTGACTTGGGGTTTAGACAACATAAATAGCATAATATGAGAAGAACTCATCCATTAAAGAAATGATTTATGAACTGAGACTTGATAAACAGTAACTGGCCAAGTGTGTATCATATGATATAGGGAAGCCAATAGGGTATATCCTAGAATGAGTTCAAACACCTGAAAACTAGGAGTCCCAATGTCCAAGAGCAGAAGATGTTCCAGTTCAAACACAGTTTTTGAATTCACCCTTCTTCCATCTTTTTTTTTTTTTAAACTTTTTGGGCTCTCTGCATTAGATAATGCTTGCCCACATTGGTGAGGGTGATCTTTACTCAGTTGACTGATTCAAATGCTAATCTTTTCCAGAAACATTCTCACAGACACGTATAGATAATGATTTACAAGCTATCTGGGCATAACTTAGCCCAATCAATTTGACATATTAACTCTTCTGTTTTTGTTATACACCAAATCCAGGTATATGTTTTAAATCCAATTAGTATTTCAAAACTGTTTCAATAGGCTGCTATACCTTGCCTCATCCCTAATTAGTATATTTCATACTTTCATCAAGGATCAACATCACACTCTGGATAACTCTGAAATAAGCACTTGATAAATCCTGATAAAATCTATATTAACTAATGCTTTACAATATGAATTATGTAATGCATGTACAGCTCTCTTCTTTTGACTTTAGACTAATACTATTTCATATGTTTTTATTATGTATTTAGTGATTCATGGTGCAAACCTAAAGAAAATGCTTTAAGAGTTGTTTAAAAACCTACAGTCTCTGTGGTATTGACAGGATATGACTTCACTAATGTAATTTAGTTAACAAGTTACAATAAACTTCTGTTCTCATCCTCAGGTTCTGTATTACATAAAGATAATTTAAAAACAGGTTAGACTCAGAATGTTATATGAGCAGTTTTACCCACCTATTCACAGTTCATAATATATTAAATGATGTTTTTCTTTGAGATCTTTTAAAACCAAATTATGTTTGTTGGTCCATGTTTAGTTATGGGAAAACTAATCTTAAACTAGAATTTATAAATTCATTAAAAGACAATAATATAAAGTAATTTGAAAAGGATAAAAACCAATTGAAACCTATAGAAAGAATCAATAGATATTTACAGATTGTTTAAAGTTATACAAAACTACAAGTATTTTTGAATACAAAATACAACTTTATCTGCTATCATTTTATCAGTAATGTCTCACATTTAAACAAAACTGATTCAGTCTCTTGTCTTAAATCTCTGTAAATAAGAGAAAAAATATGTGTTCTGAATTTTATTAGAGCTAGCAGAGATAAAAGCAGGGTCTGGAGTGTGGCTCAGGGGTAGAGCACTTGCCTACCATGCACAAGGCTGGGGGTTCAATCCTTAGCACCACACCAAAATAAACAAACAAACAAAAAAAGAAATAAGTATCATAAAGCTGACTCTTTTATAAACTATGAATAATATTGAATATATTCACTGTCTCTATGGTCTCGGGACCAGGTACAAAGGACAGATTTCTAGGATAAGTGCTTTTTTTTACACATGACGCTAGACCTCACTGACTCAGTTTCTAGCTCTCCAATTTGTTCCAAGCTAGTTCCAAGCTATGTGAGTTTACTCAAGTAATTCCTGTGCCTCAGTTCCCTCATCTAAAAAATGGGCATTTTGGTACTATCTACCCATTGGATTTGCCATCTGTCTTCTTAATCTCCATAAATGCATGAGCCAACTCCCCAAATCTATCAATCTATAACTATCTGCTGTTGGTTCTGTTTCTTAGGAGAACACTGAGAAATAAATGCACCCTGGAGTTTTCAATGGTCAAAGCTAATCATGAAGTGGAAATGTACCTATGTGACAAGCTCACTATGAGGGATACCTACCACACACAGACTTTGGGCTCCTTAATACCAAGGTGACTTGGGCATATGACTGTGGTGATTTAAAATCTGGAGAGCAATGGTTCCTATGAGTCCCAATAGAGGAAGAAAAGGAAGACTGTTGCTTGAGTCATCCATATTTACCTTTTAACTTTCATGTCTTTCTCCTGTGACTGTCATCACATTGAGTGTAAATTGCTTCAGTCTTGTGAGGTTTTTCTTTAACTAAATATTTACGGAAATTAATATGACTAGCAGTCATTGTGAGTAGTTAGTTTTAAATGATGTCAATAAAATGAGGGAAACAATAATAGCATACCAATGCTTTGAGCCATGAGTTTCCAATATTCCCCAGGAACATAACCTGGATTGAGCTGAATCACTTTTTCAAAGTGGCCTAATATGCTTTATATCATTTAAATAATGTAAGGTTGAAAAACATATATGCCTTTACAACATACTAATGGGGTCTTTATCCATACTATTAGTTCCTACATTCAGGTATAATCATTAAAAGATTAATGAAACAAAGCACATGAGGAAACAAGAAAATGATTCTCTAAACTTGTGGGTAAAGTCATAAGATTTTAACATGCATCTGATCAATATGCAAACGTTGATATATATTTCATGTACATTTCCAGGAAATAAATAAAAACTTAATCTTTAATACTTAAAAAAATAATCTCAATTCAAATCTCAGTTTTAATTTTTCACCACCTCTGGTTTCAAATCTTTAAAGCCGGAGTTCTACATAATCCTTTTAGGCCTGTGCTTAGTAGTTAGAAAAAGTCCAGCTAAACTTGATAATATACCAGATAATATCCCTACTTAAAATACATTTTAACAACCACTAAGTATGGTATGAAAAAAAATACAGAAGGACATATATTGTAAAACACCAGTTTAAAAAGTTATCATTAACACAGGACTAGGTTTTGGAGCTTATTTTTGTATTAGTATTTTATGAAGATTTACTATTTGAATTCAGAGAATTCAAATATTATTTTTGAAAAGTTAAAATTGAGAAAAAGTTTTCTCTTTAAAGGCAGTTAATTAAGATCCTGTGTTGTATAATTTTAGTAAATTAAGATCTTGGGCTCAATAATTTGGAAGAAGCCCAGGATCTTAAGCCCATGGGTAGGTTAAGATTTTTGCCAAGAGAGTGGGGAAATAAAGTATATGCATTTTGAAGACAAAAAGTAGACACTCTGTAACCTCAAGTTCAAAAAAGTATTTATGAATTATGAGCATTATGAGAAAGAAGAGATCAGAAAAGAGAGGGAGGATAAGGAGGACTTCCTGGAGGGCAAAAGAGTTGCAATATGTTCTTCAAGATATGTAGGTTCTAAACAGGAAACAGTATTTTAAGAAGAAAAAATGGCAAGGAGAAATGTAGAGAAATAATTAATACACAAGTCGTGTCTCAAGGGTGATGACTACATGACTGCACCAGACATGAACAAAGAGAGGCAAGTGAAAAGATCAGGGGATGGAAGATGTTTAACACAACTAAAAAGCTTATATTCTACACAGAATGGAGGGAGGGCTGTTGATGGTTTCTGAAGAGAGATGGATGTGACTGTTGCAGAATTATTAAATTTCTACTACTCAAGTCATGATTCTTCTAATATTAGAGATAAACAGAAAGTCAATTCCTTTTTCCACAATATCCCTTCATACATTTGAAATCTGCAATGATGTTCTTCCTTTAGGGGTTAATGATTAGGACAGAATGAAAAAGGGAGAAAGTGAAATCAGGAAGACCAGTTAAGAGGCCATATGAAATTTGTACAAGTCTTGAAATAACCAACACAAAATTATATGGCCAATAGTCAAAACAGAAAGGGATGGCTATGAGTTTGTGTCACTACAAACTCTCTTTCAACTAAGAAATGCTCTTACAAGTTGAGTGTCTACCTTATTTATTTAATATTAAAATTTATCTTACAGCCTAATAAACAGCTATACTGATATAGGAATGTGCTGTCTCAAGAACACAAGGTAACCTTCAGGACAATCACATTTACAGATGAGCTCACTCATGAAGCTCAGAGAACATTGCACATATTTTCCTGTATTTTTTCCAATTATTTTACATATTTTTCACAAGACTATGGGTATTCTAGAAACATCAATAAACTGCCTAAATGAATCACTTAGGTTGTATTCCTTAAAACATCTCCTCAGCATCAAATGGTACTTTCCCACTGAAAGGCCCTAAAATTTGATCTGAAATTTGATTTGAAATTCTAATGATGAATCTTTATAGCAATGCTAATTCACGAATATTTTCAGAATGTTTGACAATTTCTTTCTGATAATGATAACACTAAACCACTTTCATAATTATACATACTAAATAATGGTTCCCTAATGTGTTCATTCATAGCATTTTGAAAAAGGATAAGAAATAAACAGTGCTTTTAAAAAATTAAGTAACCTATGACCAAATAAAACTTATTCCAACCTTGACCTTACCTGGCTTAGGACTCCTTTCTTATTTGTTTTCCAGACTAGAATTCTGACAACCCAAGAGTCAGGTATAAATTTCAAGGTCTGAAAAAATGTCCCCTCTGTCCTATTAGGTTGGAAGAGTTATAGTTCATTATGCTTGGTCCTGGCTAATTCTTTAAAACAAATAAGTAGATCTAAAAATGCAGTTAGCTTCAAATCCTATAGCTTACTTGTCTAAATAATATATGACATTGAATATGTTTATAATTACTTCAATTTTAATTTATTGTATAACTGGTTTTGTTAATAGGATTAAGGGACCTAAATTAATATTTATTGAGGCTATAACTAGAAATTCTATCTTCCTAGAAACTCTTGCTGTATTAGCAATAAGGTGTATTAAAATAGCTCAATAATTAACTATATTGATTCAGAGTTTTTAGTATTCAAATAAAAATTTCATTGTAATTGCATATATTTATAAGTAAAACAAGGGGAAACTATTATTCAACAAAATATGAAGTGACCAAATTGTGTACATATGAAGCCACATATTTACCTGACATTGCCCTTGGTGTTTCTGAGAACTGTTGCAGCAAAATTCTGTGTGACACCCACCAAGCTGATTCCATCCACTTCCACAATCTGGTCATTGACTTGTATTCTTTAGAAAAAGGAAAAAATTACCCACAATTAATTTATTTGATAATTGCACTGTCATTCTCATTAAATTAGTTGACAAAATACTTGAATTTAAGAATATTCTTATTGATCCAAAATTTAACTTTTACATACAAGCCCCAGATCTTAGTCAAATGTTTAATGTTTTTTAGAAACTGTTTTGAAAGACAAAAATAAGTAAGACTTAACCAAAGATTCAGTTTACCAAACATCCATATTCCCTTCACAAAAACTGAAAACTGCAAGTGTATGACATATTTACAATAGTTTTTTTGTTCTTAATGAAAGCATATCAGATCAAGCTGAAATACCATTGGACCCAATTCCCAGGATCCATTTCACCTCCCATCTCCAAGTCAACATTATCAGGCATTGCAGGAAACCCTTCCTATTTAAGTTGAATACTTCAAATAAATAATGTATGTGTGTGCTTACATGTATATACTAATATGTTGCTTATGTATTTACTTATTTTTATTTTTGAGACAAACTGTATTAGTAAAGTTTGGTGCATAATGGTTTTAAATTTGTATGTTTCAAATATATATATATATATATATATTCTTTCTCCTAATGAAATATCTCAAAAATGGAAAAATGGGAATTAGATAATAAATACTCCAATACCCAACTTTATCACATTTTAGCACTCTGCAATATTTAAAGTATATTTAGCCTTTCTACTGATTTTTTTGAAACAGAATAATATGTGTGCATGGTTAGGCACATTATATATGCTTTGTATATTTTTTAAAAAATTATAAAGTATGCCTCTTTTCACAACTGTTTACTTGACTCAACATTGTATTTGATATTTATCTCTGACTACTATAAATGTAATTCCAACTACTTTGTTTTAACTATACAGTTTATCTTTTATAAATATATCAAATATATTTATCCATTATTTTGTAGATGGAAAATTGCAATATTTTCCATTTTAGCTATATAAATACTATATAATCAGCAATTTTACATATTCCTCATTATACACATATATGAGTTCTCCAGAACATACACCTAGGAGTGAAATTCCTGAGTCAAAGAATATAGTATTTCCAATAATATTAGAAATTGACAAACTACAATCTCACAAATACTTGGTATTTAAATATTGTCATTCATATAGGTAAAGAACATTGAGCAGTTTTGTATTGAGCTAAGCTGTGTTCTTCTGACATTATTTTGACTGTTTGGGTTTTGTTTTTTCAATAGTAGGAATCACACCCAGGGACTTACATCCTAGGCAAGTAGTCTACTACTGAGCTACATCCACAGCCGAAATATCTAGTTTTTAAATACCCTTTTAACCATATTTAATATCTAGTTTCCTAATTCTAATGCTAGTTTCCTAATTCTCTAGGGAGCTTAACAGAATCTTTCATACGTGTTCTTTTTATAAGCCATCGATTTATTTCTTTGTGTATTAGCTTAAATGGATATCACAGTTTTAGAAGAAGCACTGAGATGGCCAAGAGGACTCACAAAGCTAATTAAACTGTGTCACCACAGAAATGCACTTTAAGTTATGTAAACACAGGTGTCATTTTTTTAGTCATCAGTATAATTCTCAAAAAGCAATAGAAATTTTCTTTGCTACCAATCAGGTATGCTGGAAGTTTGCTTGTTTTCTAATTTTGTACTTTTTTATTTTTCTTTTTTCTGATTCTCAGCCATTTTGGTTCTGGATCTGTACCTTCTTACAATATAGAATTTAAAACAAGAAAACATCAACAAAGGAGAAAAGAGTCTATAAAGGATAACCCAGAAAATGTCAAACAAGAGAGCATACTCACTAGAAATAGAAATTCCTATTATGACGCTGAAAAAGACAGAGGAAGTAGTCTAAGAAAAGGCCCCTGGATGTCTCAAAGTGGTAGGTCTCTAATTTTGAAAGCAATAAATTGGAACATTAAGAACAAGAAAAAAATACAGAATTTTCTATATGTAAGTTTAGAGTTCCATATTAATTCTGTTTACTGTACTTGCTCATACTTGTGAGAGTGGGGGAGTAGGGAAGAAAGTTCTGTGAGGTCACATAGTGAGGGGAGTTGGTATGACATTTATGGAGATTAGTGCTAAAAAAACAGTCAATAACTTGGTTGTAAAATGTGCAACAGGAACGAAGCAAACAAAATAATTTATTTTAAAAAGAATAAAAGAAATATGGTCAGTAAACATTTGGAAAGGCTCAAAAACAAGAAATTAAAATTTAAAAGTAATAATGTCTTTAATAATTGCCAAATTATTAAAGATTTTTATTACACAATATTCGGCCTGAATGAGGGGGCAGGAGGCTATTAGGCCCTGAGTACAAACTAAACAACCTTTCAAAAGGGCAGATTTGCAATGTATTTCTAAAGTGTTTGAAATGCAATACACCTTGATGTGGTAATTATAGTCCTAGGAATTAGTTCCAAAAAAATAATAAGAAATGTTCATGATGATTTTTATATAAAAATGCTGACCTCACCAATACCTTGCAACAAAATGCTAGTTTTGTTTTCTTCTTCATATTTTGTCACATTTTTCAAAATTTCACCCATGAACTACTATAAAGGTAACATATTTACCTTTATAACTTTAAAATGTCATTTGTACATACTTATTTGACCATTGATAACATTTTACGGTGACTAGAGATATATTCAAAAAGGTTTTCCTTTAGACTGAAATGTTATAGTTCCCTGCTCTTTATAAAATATACATGTGTGTTTAACAAAAAAATATTTCATCTAAAGTGTTTGAACTCAATCTATAATTTAAATCAAAGCCCAAAGGGCACATTCTCAATGACAGGGAGAGGGAGAATTATTACATGAGTTGAAGCTGCTATATTTCAACAGGATTTTCACAATGCCTATCATATACAATTAATTTATAATCAGAAAACCAATATTTATAGCATGTTCTAATGTAATGTGTCTGTAAAAAACACTTCTGTTGGTGCACACCCAAGTGACTCAAAACAGAAAAAAATAAGTCTGGAAAAAGTACTGAAAAAGAAAAAAAAAAAGTTAAAGAATTCATGAGCAGCAGTGTTGGTGATTAAATGTTAAAGGAAGTCCTTCGTGCAGTAGGAGCGAAACACTGGGTAGAAATGTACATCTCCACCAAAGATGAAGAGCACCGAAAGTGCTGAGAGGAAAGCCAAGTGCAGGGCACCCAGCAACAGACAACTGATGTTCAACTAGGTGTCTTCTTTGCATTCAGAGCCAAGTGTGAAAAAGAGGGATCCTATGATTGAAATGCAGATTCTACATAGTTCTTCCTGTCTGCCTCAACACAGAGAACATTAAGGGAAATAAGAAACCACAACTCTATTTGATTACTATTTTCTTTACAAGAAAATTTATTTTAAAAAGCTTTTCTCATTTCAAAAGTGATATATTCATTAAAGAAAAATTTAAAATCTGATACACTATTAAAAAACCAAGAAAATAAAAACCACCTTAATTTTTTTTTTAGGGCCTGGGGTTGTAGCTCAGCGGTAGAGCATTTGCCTTGTACATGTGAAGCACTGCGTTTGATTCCCAGCGCCACATATAATTAAGCAAATAAAATAAAGAACCATCAACAACTAAAAAAATATTTAAAAAAATTTTATTAAACAATGGGAAGGAAGGGAGGGAGGAGGCGAGGTTTGGGAGTGGCTATTTGAGGGGCATTTTGATTTATCTTTTTATAGTCAGAATGTGTGGTGATTAAAGTGAAGACAAGCTTAAAAAACTAAAAATGAGCACAAGGGGGAGAGGCAAAGACAACTGGAGCTCAGGTTTATTCTACCACAGACTATTGCTACAATCTACTTGATCATGAGCCAGCTAATTATCTTATTTATCAATGATTATCATGGTAGGGAAAGTATCTGACACTCACTCTGTTTGAATCTCTTACCCTGAGAGAGGATAACTTTTAGAGCTTTTTTGTTTTTGATTTTGTTTGGGTACTAGGAATTGAACCCAAGGGCACTTAACCACGGAGCCATATTCCCCAGCCCTTTTTATTTTTTATTTTGAGTCAGGGTCCTCTAAGTTGTCTAGGTCCTCACTAGGTTGCTGAGACTGGCTTTGAACTACAGATTCTCCTGCCTCAGCCTCCTAGGATTATAGGCATGCGCCATCATGCCTGGCCAAGAGTAACAGTTAGCCACAACCTCACAGATAATAGCACTAATAAGCTCTCTCAAATCTTGCCTATAATTAAAAGCACACAAAAAAAGGGGTGACTCTTGGTGGTAAAAAATATGTAAACAGATCTTTGTATCCCAGAGATATCTAGAGATTATCTGGCCTTTCCAAAAGTTTCCAGAATAGCAGAAGAAACAGCCTGTTTTGCCTGGAAACAATCTCTACTGGAATGCAATGTATGGGAATGTACCTGACTCATTTCAAGCCATCATATCATGGCATTTCCGCCATAATTTTCCTACGCTTTATTCACCAAAAGTGTGCAATAACACTGCTCTTTAGCCTTGGCCTGATATTGCTGAGAATCCTCAATCCTTAACCTAAAAAACCAGAATTAATGGGTATAAAGCTAATGAAAACATATGTTAGGCTCTCCAGGGTTTAATGTTGTTAGATAATTATTTATTGACATGATGTTTCTGGGAAGAGAAAAAACAACTCTACCTCACAGAGCTATGTCAACAAAGAACCAGGCATGAATGGCAGGGAGACCAGCTGGAGCAACAGTAATGAACTTTGGTAAACAGAGTTCTTCCCTAAAATGCTAGACAGTGAACATTTAAATGTATGAGAAAATACATATCAAGACAGCAATGTCAGGGTGAAAGCAAAAAATTTGACTAGAAGAGTGTGCCCAGAAAGGAAACTTGTTTTGCTTAATAGAAACACCAAAGAGGTCTGAAGAAATCATTAGTGTAAAAAAGTTTCCTGTGTGGAATCATATAATCTACATTAAGGGAAACAAAAACTAATGGTTAGTATATATAATATTATTTTATTTAAAAATTAGAGCTCAAGGAGAAGATGGAAGGGGCTATGATGTCCTTAAGATAAATTACAAGTTACCCTGAGAGAGATAACTTTTAAAAAGAAAGAAAGAGTAAAATAAATAAGTAAGTAAATAAATAAACAAATAAATAAATAAATATTAGGCCCAAATAAATGTACCCAAAGTGAATAAAACACAAGATTCACTCATGTAAGAAATATTTTGAGTATTCCCTATGTTTAAGGCCTCGTATAAGAAGGTACAGGCATGAAATCTTCACCAAAAAAAAAAAAGAAAGAATAAGAGAGATCTAAAATGTTTCAACTACACTGGATGATATAGAAAGTGACTACACAAATTTTTTTTGAAGTACTCAAGAGTGCAGTTAGAGGTTACAAGCCATTTTGAAGGAGTAAAATATTAGAAATATAAAAGTTTATTATATGGAGACAGGAAACAAGAAGGGGGGATACAAATACTATGTATCTATTATAACAATAGCAGGATTGATATACTAAGTAAATACTTATTTAAAAGAACTGAGGAAATGCACACTGAAACTAACAAAGCAAAGGTCTAATGTCAGTATAAATAATGAAACTACACAGAAGAAAACATCAGTAAATAGGTTAACAGAAAACAAACCTAATTTTTTTTTTAAAGTCAAAAATAAATATGAATGAATGAAAAATTTTTATCCTTTGTGATTTTAAAACAATTAGTATTTTGGTTTGGAGTTGAAGTCAATTCATTTAAGAGGGATGGTTCATAACAATTTATAATTGCTTGAATACTAACTATAAAAACTATTTCCTATCACCTAGAAATGCCTTTTAAATTTTTCAACGAAATTAGTACAAACAAGGTAGAGTTTACAAATAAATTATAGCTTACTTAGAAGAAAGTTGCTAAATTAATACCTGAAAATACTATTACCATTATGTAACTGATTAAAGGGTCAGAGAGGTTATTTCTTTTACTACTCTGAAAATAAAGACTCTCTAAACTACTTTCAAAGGCAAAATATCCACATTCCACATTAAGTGTGAAACACATGCAGTCCACTGGCCATTCACTCGAAAGATCCACTTCAGACCTTCTCTGTGCAAAGTATTATAATGAGTGCTACGGGAGTACAAACAAGACAACTGACTAAGGTATGGGCCCTAAATACACAGAAAAAAAACAAAGATACAACTTTCTAGTTACATAAATCAATTTAGTATTCCTGGGGAAATATTTCTGTATATCAATATGTGTTTCTAGGATTACCAAAAAAAAAAATACCCTCTGGGTATCAACACAGATTCAAAAATTACTTTCAACATGCTTTATTATTTCTTGGTAGGTAAGATGGCTAAAGCATATAGAAAAATACTGGAAAAAAAAATCAAAGCCATTTATTCAATGTTCCTAAAAGTAAGATGGTATTTCTTTGAATTTGGCTATCATATTTTGGAGTCTACTTTTATTTCTGTTGCCAAGGTTCTACTTTCAGTTTCAACCCAAAACATCATAAGGTTAGTGTATTAATTGAAATCTTTACAATAAAGTTATATGTAGCCTGAGATGATGAAAGATAAAACATTAAAAAATAATGACCTGATGTTATGTTGCACATCAAAACTATCCAAAGAGGATGTGTTAAGTGCACCCTAACAGAGCCCACTACTGGCAATTTTAATCGTACAGGTGTAGGTGGTGCTCAAGAATCTGCATATTTAGGTAGAACATGTTTAGAGAAGCCCCTATCTCCAGAATTATCATCAACGAAGAAGAGGAGTTCCTAATTTCCCTGCCATTTCTATCATTTTCAAAAATGCCAGAACTATTATCATTTGTCTCACTATTTCTGAAGTAAAACCACATGCTCAACTCCATTGTAAATGTTCTTCAGCTATACATGTTTTGATTTTTTTGTCCACTTCTCACTAGACAGATAAATGAATGGCTAGATTCAAAGGGAGACAGATACAGACAGATACATTCATTTATTGAATATACATTAAAGCATATATTCTGCCTACAAATGAGAAAGTAATTCAAGCATTTTCATATTTTCTACATCTGAGAAACACTCTGAAATTCCATCCTTATGAAACAAAGAAGAAAGATAACACTGAAAGAAATCCCCAGTTTTCTAGGATTTTAAGTCACTAACAACTACAATTAGCTTACCTGCCATCTCGCTGAGCAGCACCACCTTCTGTTACTGTCTTGACAAATATTCCCAGTTTCTCAAGTCCAGCATCTGCTCCAACACCCATTCCAATAATACTGATACCAAGACCATCCTCATCTATAAAAAGAAAAAAGAATGAAGTAACCAAGGTTTTATACTGGTCCAGCTGATATAACTAGTTGGTAAGGCCTATTGCTGCCTCTAGTTTGTTCTTCTTTATGAACAGGACACATGATATTCTTGTATCAGCAGAAATTTTTTATAAGAGGATGAAAAAGATTATCAAATAAGATTCCCCAAAGGGCTCAGGAGTGTCACATCATTTTAAAATTGAGGTTGGTAATTCATTCTGGTCTCAGAAAAGCTAATGATTTTGTTACCGAATAGTCAATCTACCTAAACACAGACTCTCCAAATAATCCTTTAAATTATTTAGGCATAAACACACACATACTAAAATGCATGCATAATTTTAAATGAATATGATCCGTAAGATTTGGAATTTCTTCTTTAATCATGTGATCACATTTTCTGTTTGTTTATGCAAAATAAGACAGTATGTGTCTTTGAGTTTTCCATCTGTGCTATCTACACAAGTATATACATTAAACAAAAGTTTAAATATATAAACACACACAGAAGATTTGTTTTTTTCTTCTTTTACATTCCTTTACATAGTCTATTGCAACTTACTTTTAAAAATTCAATGATAACTTATGAATATCAACTTACATAGCTTTAAATCATTTCTAATGATTGTATAATACTTCAGGATAAGATGATATCAAAAATATTAAACCATTTCTCTATTGTCAGGCACTCACCTTTGTTTCAATTTTTTATTTTGTTTTGGCACTATATAAGCAATACTGACATTTATTTTATTTTTCATTTACTTAATATTTATATGTTTATTCATGTTTCCATTTTCCCTTTCCAAGAACATATATAGTTCAACACAGTGAATTAAAAGACACACTATTTTGTACCCTATGTGCTTTGCTTAATAGTCAAGGTTATTTTTTGATAGCCTCAAAGTCTTTGTAATCATGATTTATCAGCAGCATAAAAAACTGATACTAGCTAACCAACAGTGATGGATTATTAAAGGAAAACTAGCCCCACATACTCAATAGGATGCTTGGTGTTTTAAAACAGTTTTTAGCAATAACCATTACTATATATTCATAATTACAATTCTTTGAAGAGGATTTATCTCATTGATTATTATATGTTATCTTCTGCCTTAACTATGACTATCACAACCCTACATCTTTATTCTACATACATTCAAAAACAAATCATTTGGTAAAGTGTGATTTGTTCGCTCAGTGGTATTCCACAAGGAATATTTATGATGTTTTCCCGGGATAGGTTTTTGCATATGAACACCAGCTGAAGGCACTTCCACACTGATTGTAGGCATAGGTATCACTCCAGTGTCAGATCTTTACAACTAACTAATGTCTGAGTGATCACCACTTAGAACGTTTACATACATGTGATTTCTCATATTAATTTCATTGAAATCACTTCTCTGGTTCAAATACTTATTCTTTTGCTAAAGATTTCCCTCAGAATAAGTTTTCTTGTGTACATAAAGGTCATATGTGTGTTGAAGGCTCTTCCACAATGGTTAGTGTTTAAGATTTCTTCTTTCCCATGAGAATTTTCTAGTATATATCAAGGTTAGCTGATGGCTAAATTCTTGTTCAGACTCATCACAGTCATCGAGTTTCTCTAGCATGTGAATTTGTTCCTGCAATGGTTACTGAAAGCCTTCCCACCATGTACACATCCACATGCATAGCCAGTGTATTTCTCCTGTGGTTTAAAGAGATGATCACTGTAGCTCTTCCACACTAAAGGTTTGTTTCCTGAGCTAAATCTCTAGAGTATTAGCATTGTGCTTGAATTCCTCCTCACATTCACTATACTTAGAGGGTTTCTCTTCATTACAACTTATTAAAACCAATATTATACTTTGATCAAAATGTTCCAATATACATTCAAAAGGTCCTCTCAAATGTCAAATCTCTTACTGTCATGAGAGGAAATTCCAGCAACTATTCTGTGTGAAAATTACTTCTTGGTTTTTAAATCACTTTTCCTGCCTGGACTCAGGCCTCCCTAAAAATTTTTTGTTGTTGTCTTTATTCTTTTCTTTGCTTCCATGGTGCTTCTCATTGCTCTAATGAGAAAATCACTCAGATTTTCAAAGCTAAAAATCTAGTAGCAGAAAAGCAAAATTAACTTGAGCCGTACTGAATTCCTATAAGAAGGAGGCAATGACTGAGGGTGAAACAAGGAAGAACCCAATGGATGCACAGAGACAGGTGACTGATGTTCCCGAGCATCTCATCTCTTCACTGTTCAGAGGGAGATGGATGGAATTCAGAACTACATGTTTGAAGGCCACTGATTCCTGGGGCTGCACTGTCAAGAAGCAAGCAGTCCCTGTATCCTCCTCTATCTACATTCCTAGGGACAGGCAAAGGCTCTAAATGGGTAAAGAGCCAACAAGGATGTGGAAGACAGTGAGGCTATGCTACCATGGAAGATGCTATCACCACACTGCTCAACACTGACTTTCTCTCTCAGGTAAGAAGCCTATGTTGTACAACATTTCCCTCATAGTGATGAGAGTGTAAAGCAGTGTAGATCATTTTAGATTTCCTCTTCTGAAAAGTACCACTTTTTTCTATTGAATTTTACCTGTCTCTCTTGTCCTGATAATTTTCAGAGGTTCTTAGCATATTGTAGACATTGGTTTTGTCATCTACAATGAGGGCAATTTATCACCTGCTTAATTTTGTTTGAGATAATTACCTTTAAAAGCTAAAAATCTAGACAATTAAATTGATTCATCTTTTCTAACTTTGGGTTTCCCTTCTGGATTAAGGTCATCCTCCCACCAGCCAAGCTGATAAATGGAATTTTATAAAAATTTCTTCAAATATCAATAACTTTTAAAATTTAATTATTTAATCTATGTAGGTTTTTTAAATATGATATAATGCAGGCTCCAATTTTATATTCATCCAGATAGATGCTCAGTTATGCTAGAAAAATTTATAAAATGTGCTATTACCTATAAGATGTGTGCCATACTAAATATTTCTGCAGACTAATATCTTTCTCTAGATCTTCTATTTTGTCGCACCAATTCATTGTTATATAAATATAATTTGTTCTCATTACAGAAGCTTTAACATTATGTTCAGATATTTGGTAAATTAAGCCCTTTGTATTATTTCCTTTTTCCCTTACATCTATAATTTCTCATATAAAATTAAAGATTGTCCTACACAATCCCTTCTAGCAACTCAACGTTGTTGGCAGTTCTATTTGAACTATACTAAATGTATATCTTAATTTATGAACATGCTTCTAAACTGAGTTTTCCCATCCAAGAACATAGTATAACTTTTAACTAGCTTAAATCTAATGTTTTTCAAAGAAAAAATATTATTTTCTATAGATAAATCCTATTTCTTAGTAATGAATTTAATAAGTATTTTGTTGTTTGGGTGCTATTATAAATGAAACATTTTTTCCCATTTCTACTTCTAGTTCTTACTGTGAATACAGAGGAAAAAAACTTAAGTTTTATAGGCATCTTGAATCTGACTTTCTCCTTTACAAATTATCTTACCAATTCTAATATTTTTAAATTGAATTAATTTGGTTTCCAAGGTGGACATAGATATCATTATACATTGTGTTAGTGTTCCACAAAGGCCCATGTATTAAAGGCTTTCTTCAGCTTGGGAGTGAGGCCTAGTGGAAGGGAGAGAGCCCACTCAGGGTACACCCTTTAGTGGGATCCTGGAACTCCATCCCTTTCTATTTTTTACATCATGGCTGTCATGATGAGCAAGTCCCTCCATCGCTTATTCCCTCCATAATATACTGCCTCACTACAGACTCAAAAGCAATGGTGCCAACTGATCATGGCCAAAAACATGAGCCAAAAATAAACTGTTCTTCTTTTAAGGTTTATTACCTCAGGAATTGTATTATAGTAACAGAAAGCTAACACAGATAGGGTTATAGATATATCAGCAAAAGGAGGTATTTCATTATGTATTTTCTTTTCTTAGACTGATCATTTCATGCAAAGGACATTGCCTCCCAGTTTTAACTGAAATATTTATAGTGTTTCCTCAATTTAAAAATATAATTCTTTATGATCTATATTTTGTATAATATTCAGGAATAGAGTATTTAATTTGAAATAACTAAACATTATCAAATATCTCTTAACCTTGACTACAGACTTTTTCCTTAAAATTTTATGTGGATAAATTTCCTAATAATGAACTACTCTATATCCTCCTATCTAAAATCCTGTTTAGTCTTAATGCATTTTTTTCTTTAAATATTTCTGTATTTAGTATTTTATTTCATTTAGAATTTTAAAACATATATTTATACTGAGTTGTCCTATAGTCATTTTTGTAGCATTTTTGTAGCATTATTAACTTTTAGTGTAAACTAAAAATTTATGTTATCTTTTTTTTTTTCTTTTCAGCCTTTTTGTTTTTTGAGATAGGGTTTTGCTAAGTTCTTAGGACTTTGCTAAATTTCTGAGGCTGGTCTTGAACTTGAACTTGTGATCCTCCTGCCTCAGCCTCCTGAGTCACTGAGATTGCAGGCTTGTACCACTGTGCCTGGCTCCATGTATCCTTGAAAGAATTTTCCTTCATTTTCTATGATATAAAATAGTCTCACACAGGCTTGTACAGCCTTTAAACTCATCTGGTTCTGATGAGTTTTTAATATTTTATCTGTAGTCATCATTCTAATTTATTCTATGGCAATTTGTCTAACTTGAATTGATTTTAGTAACTCCTATTTTGCTAGGAAGTAATAAATTACTTCTAGGTATTCATCATTTTTGTCAAAGAAATTTAGTGAAAAAATATATCAACCCTTCATAATCCTGACTGAAGAATACTGAAAGCAAAAATATAGAAATTATAAATATAGGTTTTTTAAATATATAAATATAGGTTTTTTAAATAATCCATTCCATGATGGTTTGGAACAATACTTCTAATTTTTTATTTGATCAAACATCTACCTTGAAATTCTCATGATATTAAAGGGGTTTAAAATTTTTTTAAGGGAAAAGAGTTTTTTTTCTTTTGAAGACAGCTTTAAATTGAGTTGATTATCCACTCCTCAATATCTTTGTTTTCTGTCTACAGATCTCTCTAGTTCTGAAAGTGCATTAAACTCTCTGATAATTGTATTGCATTTTGTTATCTTCTATTTTAATTTTTAGTATGAAATATAGCATATATACAAGAACTTATGAAAACATTTATCTACAAAACATTATATTTGAGGAACAAAAATAACTAAACAGCCACTTACTAACAAATACACAGAATGTTACCAACACGCAATAATCATCTATGTACCCTTCCCTGACACTGTAATTCTTTCCTTATTCCTAAACATTATGTTAATCATTTCTCCTTTTCAAAATACTTAAGAAAAAACACTGTGTGCCCATCCCTAAATAATAAGCTGTTCAACTTTTCCTAGTTTTGAAAATTAAATAAATGGAATTATAATTGCATGACTTCTTCTCTCAATTGCTTTTTAAATTTTCTCACAACTTCATGTTTGCAAAAATCACACATTCTGCTACATGTAAACTGTGTGGTTCATTCATTTTCACTGCTGAGTAATATTTTATTAACTAAATATGTTACAATTTATAGGCAATTTCTACCACTGATGAACATTTGAATTGTTCTCATTTTGGCTTTTATTAGCAATACAAAACACACAGTCAATTCTAGCTGTTATAATGCTTTCCACAATTTTAAATCTATAAAAAAATGTAGGCATCACTCTTTAATTCACTTTAACCCCAAATGAAAGTTTCTT
Organism: Marmota marmota marmota; assembly: GCF_001458135.2. Lineage (NCBI taxonomy): Eukaryota > Metazoa > Chordata > Mammalia > Rodentia > Sciuridae > Marmota > Marmota marmota. The sequence goes on from NW_026000142.1 coordinate 287,030, forward strand.
AATGGGAATAATCAATCATGCACAGTATAATGACTAATGCTCTCATTTATATTTTCTCCATCTGGACACTTCTGTATTTAATATTCACATAGTTTTCACCTCTATTTTTCCTCCCTTTACTGTTTTAAACAAGTTTCTTTGCCTCCCTAGTAATTGGGAAGTATATTACACAGATAAAGTATGTACTTGATGTATTCTTTAAATCCTTACATGTCAGCACATTTCTTTCTTTCACCAGAATAAGCAACTGCTCTCTGGGATGGGGAGGGGATACTATCATCCTTCTTATTCATAGTGGCCTATGAAATTATACCTCCATCTCCCTGTTCCTATAGTTGAAAATAAATCTGACACTAATATAAACATCTTGCCCATCAAATCCTTTTGCTGATTTGTTTACTTTGGAGTTTTTAAGTCTGGTATTTTATATTTTTTAAGTTATCTTTGAATACTAGGATTTTCCCAGCCTATGCCTAAGTGTGGGGTCAGTTTGGGTTTTTGTTTTTGTGTAAGTCTTCTCATTCACAACTAAATAAGTCCTTTCTAACAGGAAGTTCAGGTCTTTTTTCTTTTATTCCAAGAAATTTTTTTTTCTAGTCCAAAAAAACTTTCTTCTATTACTATTTGTCTCTCCTCCTCCATTGTCTTTTCCCCTTCTGTTGCCTATAATTTACATACTGGTGCTGATTTTTCTTGGATATTTACTCTGTCATTTGAGAATTAGTTTGGAACATCTCTTAATTAATACTATAAATAAATACTAAAATTTTAATGAATATTCTTTCTTGGTTATTCAAGTTATCATCTATTCATTCTTTTTTTTCCAAAGCCTTGTGAGATTTGTTAATTTAATGTTCACTGGATGACAGTCCAGTTCCTGGGTACACATATTATATGATGATAAATGAGGCAGTCTCTGGTATCATGAGTCAACAGTTAATACATGAGGGAAGCTGTCCTTTCAGGGAGAGAAATCAGGATGAGGCCCCTTTGTTCTTTCTCCTTACTCCCCTCAAAGACAGGGAAGATAAACAACCTTACCATTTAAATCTTTCTGAATCCTATTGCCTTCGATCCAAAATGTCTATAATTTTCCAAAGGCATTTCCCATTCACATTCTGAGCCTAACCATAACTACTCTCTCTCCACCAAAAATAGCACCTACTCTCCCCACTCTCACTTATAGATCTTTCTCTGGGCTCTCTCCTGCACCAGTTCTTCCTAGAAATACAGACAAAGCCTAGGTCTCACTCATTCCTCCCTCCATCTCAACCACCATCCCAAACAGCTACAGAGGATGGGTTTCAATTGGCAGTAGGAGGTAGGGAGTCTTTCAATCCAATCAACTATTAGAATCCATATCAACTATTTTTGAAACTTAATAAATAGATCTTCTGTGAGAATTAAAACTTTATTCAATCCTTAAAAAAAGACTACACTTTGTAAAACCAATCCTATATTATTAGCACAGCCACATAATGATGTTGTGAACATTGTAGCACTCATGTACCTTTCTCTAGTTCCACTGGGAAAAGTTCCAGCTTCTCTACACGCTTTTCAAGTTCATACTCAGCAGACGCGGCCACGGGGTCAACTTCATCATTTCTCCTGTCATAGTCTTCATTGGAGTATGTGTTAAAAACCTATAGCAAGAAATCAAAACCAAAATGTTAATACAGAAAAGATGGCTTTCTAAATTTTTTTTTTAATGGCTGGATAAAACTACGAAATTTTTAAAAGAAAACAGTGTGGTGTATCTTCTTAGTAATTTTCTGTTCTTAAAATTAATTGCGATGTTAGGAAAAGAAAAACTAAATCAGAATAAAGATAACTTACTAATTTAAAAATATGTATGAATAATTTTACCAATTTTAATAATTTCAGAGTCAACATCTCTATATAATACATTATTTGAAAAACAGTATCCATCACCTTTTATATAATCAGAATATACCATCTAACTGCAATATGCTATTGTAAACCAAGTTTAGAACATATTGAAGCAACCCAAACAACTACCATCCTATACCTTTCTTATGGAATGACCTCTGCTAGCCCTAGCAGTGTAGATCATCAATACTATGGAACCACTGAACCTGATTTCTAACATATACTGTCTTGGGTTGTGTTAAACTATTCTTATCTGACATCTCTCATTTTATTTGTACATAAATTTAAATCAAAATTTCATAGGACATTTCAAGAGATTGCTTAAAAGTTTTAGAATAAATAAGATATTGGTAAATCTTTATTTTTACCTAAATCATTCAAAAGAGTACTAAGTGTGGCCTTCAGATATTGCTATAGAGATCATCCTTATTTCAGTTGAAGTATTTATTTTATTTGAAAAGAAACTGGACTGGTTATCAAATCACTCTCTCGATAACACTGAAGAGTATTTACAAGAAATATATAAGTCATCAAGTGTAATCAATATATATAATAAAACTGACATTTTCAATTAAATTCAACAATTATTAAGCATCTAAATGGTGCCTGGAAAAGCTTCATGAGTGCCCCTCAAAATCTTAAAATCTAGGTGTGAACAGAACATATGGTGGTCCTGTGGTACACACCTATAATTCTAGTGGCCCCAGAGGCTGAGGCAGGAGGATACCAAGTTCAAAGCCAGCCTCAGTAACTTGGCAAGACCCTAACCAACTTAGGGAGACCCTGTCTCAAAATTAAAAAAAACAAAAATGGCTAGAGATGTGACACAGTGGTTAAGCATCCCTGCGTTCAATCCTCAGTACCAAAATAAATAAATAAATAGATATATTTTTTTTAAAGGTTCGAATTGTGGCTCAGTAGTTAAGTGCTCCTGGGTTCAATCTCTGATACAATGAAAATGCAGAATAAAAAGTCAGAAATGAAAGAAAACATACTTATTGCCACTCAAGCTGATAGGTCCAGCTTTACATGTGCAACTGGAAAACTAGCAATTCTTAAATTTTTTATATGGTAACCTGTAAGCCAATAATACATATTACCTATAGAGAAGCAGCTGCAATGTACTTTCTAATGGTACATACCTTCTCAAAATTGTGTCCTTGGAGGGTTTGTACCTGAGTGGACACTGTTTTTCTTCCTGACTTTCAACATGATTTCATAGCCTCACATACTTGGATCTTCACTTAATCTAACAAATCTTCACCTATAGTAAACATTACTATATCAAAATGCATATCTCTAAACTGAAGTTTATACTTTTATTTATCTGATTAGAAAATATGCTTCCAACACCTATTCCATAGAAACCTCTAATACTGTTAGACTTGCGACTTCCCCATACCCTTTTTTATCTTTCACTTTATAATTTTTTGTAAGCACATATTCAAATTTATTCATTCAACAAAAATGTACAGATTACCAATTCTATGCCAGCTATTCTGCTAGATATTGGTGAAGGCACAGTCTCAATCACCTCATAGTTTATGATGGACACAGAAATAAAAATAAACAATTATAGTACAATGTGATAACTGTTTTAACAGAAGAATGTATCAAGTAATTTTTTGCCTTAGAAAAGAATCTTGTGGAGGGGAGGGTGTTTATTTTGAACCTCAAAGAACAGAAAGGGATTTACATATTCAAATGCAGAAGAGGAGGAATGTGAATTTCAAATATAAGATCCTACACCACAAAAGAAAAAAAATAGGTAGATAGATAGAAGGTATTTTGGGGAAAAAATTGATAGTTGAGTGGATGGACCACAATACAACACACCCAACAAAGTAAACTTCAACTGTACATACCATTATAGTTTAGATATGAGGTGTCCCCCAAAAGTTCATGCGTAAGACAATGAAAGAAAGTTTGGGGATGAAATGGCTAGGTTATGAGAGCTTTAACCTAATCAGTGCATTAATCCACTGATAAGAATTAACTAGTTGATATCTATAGGCAGGAATACCTAGGGTCTTACAAGCCCGGGAAATCAGTGGCACATACAACTGGAAATTACTTCATTAACGTTTGCTACTCATCTACTTCAGCTAATAGGTCCAAATATATGACTACAATACAATAATTTAAATGATATTCACTCTTAATATTTACTAGAACATAGTGAGTAAATAAATGTATGTGTGTGTGTGTGTGTGTGTGTTTGTAAGAGACTGAGAGAGAGAGAGATATTGTATGTGTGCATGTGAGAGAACTGCTTTAAATAAATGAACACTTTCCTTTTTTTCAGAGTCCTAAACATTGTTATCAAAATGTTCTCCCTCAATTAGGCTAGTTTATAAAGTTCATTTTTAGATATCCTGAAATTAAAGAAAAAATTATAAGACTCCATATTGGAAAATGATAATTTGTTCAGGCATCAAGCAATCAGATGACTATACCAACATTCCATTCTGTAGAAAACAAATAACCTAAGATACCTTTCTATCTTTGGCTTGCTTATGTAAGCATGTGGAAAAAGAAGCCATAAATAATTGAAAAGGAAAAGTCAGAAATTCATTATTTTCAGGTTACAATATTATTTTTACTTGGAAAATCTTAGAAATTCAATAGAAAAAAATATTACAACTAATAAGAGTTCAGTAAAGCAATGTTCATTTTAAATGAACCAATATATAAAAACATCAATAAATCAAAAAATAAACCGTAAAATACTCAGAATTTACTAGCTATAAGTGTACAAAGATTTCCTTCTAAATAAAAATTTGAGAACACAAGAAGCTGTAAGTTTAATGTCATATTATTCCTAAATTAAAATTTTTAATATTATAAAGATATCCATGCACCTGAATCTCTGCAAATGTCAGTCTATACCAATTTAATTGATGAATTCAGGGCAATCAAAATTAAAAACCCAACCATACTTTTGAGAGAAACTAATAGGCTGTTTGAAAATGAACAGTAATGATGGAAACGAGCCTTACTGCCTTACTGGGTATCAAAATATACAATAAAACTGCATTAATTAAAACAATATAGTTTTGGCCCTAAGGCAGATTTATTTTTATCCTCTATTCTGTTTCACTGTTTTCTTTTTTCTCTTCAAATTAGTTACAGTGGTCATTTAATAAACAGTATGGAAAGAATTAGATATCCATCTGAAGAATATTCCTATTTCATGTCATAAATTAAAATAGAATTCAGATGAGCTAAGAATAAAAATGTACACATTTGTCCCTCAGTATCAGTGTAGTGAGGGGTTGATTCAAGGACCTCTCATTCCCCATGGATACAAAATCTGCAGCTGCTGAAGCCCCTCACATAAAATTGCATGCTTTCATATAACCTACATACATATATACTCCATTCATATACTCTGAATCATCTCTAGATTAATTATAATAACCAACACAATATAGGTAATACATAAAAAGCTCTTATACTGTATTGTTTAGATAATAATGATAAGGAAAATGATCTATATATGTTCCTTTTTTCTTTCTGGATATTTTCAATGTGTAGCTGGTTGAATCTATAAATATAGAACCCACAGAGAACCAACCATCTATATATACTTTAAGAGACCTATAACAAAAATGGGGCAATGTTTCATACATTAGAGAGAGATTCACAGATACTTCAAGTTCTAATGGAAATGAATAAACTATCTGGTTAAAACTCAGTGCTAAGCAATTGGAGGTTTAGCTGAACAGTGGAGCCCTCACCTAGAATGCATGAGACCCTAGATTCAATCCCTAGCACTGCAAAAAAATAATATAAATAAAAATTAATGCTAAAAACTTCTAGACAGCAAAATATCTATAATGACAATATAAGAAAAGTCACAAATTAGGAGAGAATATTAATATATAAAGGGCTTTCTCAACTCAACTAATTTTGCATGTATGAGTAGAGAAAGGAAATTAACTTCGAATTCAACAAAGAAATACTAATGCTTAGTAAAACACACAATGATGCTCAAGTTCATTAAATATTAAGCAAATGCAAATTAAAACAAGGAGACACTATGTATTCATCCATAAGAATGGTTTTTAAAAAAACACTGCAATATCCAGTGTTTGTGCGGATATAAGAAAAACATTTTAGCCACTTAAAAACAGACCAAAAAAAAAAAAAAAAAAGCATGATTTGAAAACAGTAACCAACATTTTAAATGTAAAAGCCTTTGAGCTAATGTTACCTCTAAGTATTTAGAGAAATACCTGTATATGTGTAAAGATATATGTAAAAGGAAGTTCATTATAGCACTATTTTTAATATCCCAGAGTGGAAAATTACCTAAATGTTAATCAATAAAGAAACTGGCTTGCAAAATTATAACATATACAATCAGGGAGGTAATGCACATCTATAATTCCAGTTACTTGGGAGGCTGAGGCAGCAGGATGACAAGTTTGACATGAATTACTTATAATACAGATATCATTAAACCAAAAGAGCACATTGCAGATAAAGATATTTCCAATTTCTATAACCCAACCCAATTCATACAATATGAATTTCAAGCTAACTTTGAACCTTCTAAATTTCTTAGCTCAAAATCAACTTGGCTTTTGCCACATCATAAAGTCAGGAAAAGTCTCAGCTTCCTTACATACAAAATGACTGTTACAATAATAATTTTACCCTATAAAATAGTTGTGAAAGTGAAATGGTATAATCCATATAATTGTGTTTGGTTCAATATAGGAAGAGAAATAATCCTCCAGGGTAATAAATAATACAATATTTCCCCAGACACTTACATTCACATGCTCTTTTATGAATGGGTTTTGAATATTTCATCTACTATGATTCTTAATGCCCTTTAAACAAAATCTGCTTAACTAATTTTATATTATAATGTAGACTGGTCTACCAAAATCCCAACCTTTGTCCAGAACAATGCACTATCATTGTATAATGGCTCACTGCTTACCATGCTGTCTGTTCTGCTGGATCAGGAAGAACCTCAGAGATGAAAGGAAGTTTCACATGGATAAATACCTTCCCTTTCATCTATATTGTCTTGAGTTGCCTAATTTTAAAATAGTATTTCTACTATTTACATTTATATTACCTCAGGTACTCTACAAAAATATGGATAATTAATCAAATGATAATCTCAGCCTCATCAAGGTATTACTAGAGCACAAAAAAATCTCTCAAGGCCAATAGCATCCTGGGCCCCAATAATCAATGCCATCAAGATACATATATTTTTAGTTCAGTCACCTTTATGTTGTTCCTGTGTTAGTTCACTAAAAAAAGCAAACAAAAGGATGTTTAAATTTAAGACTTCTTGTTTCAGAGCCAAGAAGTGATATTCTGTTCCTGATCAAAGCAAACAAAACAAGACCTCATGTACTGCTTTGCAGTGGAGTCCTGCTTTCCAGGGTAACAAGTTTGCAATCATATTTAGCAAGGACATTTCTGAGCCAGCAACCCAAGGCTATGAAAAACAAATAGAACAAAAATTAGCTTATTATAAGCTTTCAAATACAGTCATGTTATTTACATTTGTGGTAGTCTCAGCTACAACACTTTTTCAAAATGACAGCAATACATTTTCAACAATAAGAAAAAATCATTTCCTTTACTTCTTTATGACACATTTCTTTAATCAATGCATGTCAAAATAAAGTCAGCATTCTCTGTAAATACTGACTGGAAGGAATCTCCCACAATGCTTCCACCAGGTCTCAGTTCCGGCAGTAGTCTGGGTTCTGCTTAATCTTCCTGACACATCAAAGATGGAAAATGTCCCAGGTTCTAGCACGCTGAGTTTCAGATGCTGGCTGGGCACAGTGTACTACTGGAGATAAGCCAAGCATTCACATGCTCCCACAAATGGACACACTCATCACGAGCTTCCTAGGCAGAACTCTACCTCACCTGCATGTAATTTTAGCTGCTCTTCTCAAGATACTCTAAACTGAAACCAACAGTAAGCCTGAGAAGACAGTCCACAATTTTCAGGTCTTTAAAACAAATTTGGCCATAAACCACTACTGGGAAAGGAGGACCTTGACAGTCATGGAGCAGTATATAATATCAAATTTCCTTTTCTTCGTCCCAGGCTTTCTCACTGACTTACAATAGTAAAAATTACATAGTTTCTTGATGCCCACTGTGCCAAGGACTATGTTAGGTTCCTGATGCAAAATAAAGCAAGTCAAACTGGAGTTTGTAATTATCAGGTATTCTGCATTCACTGGTAGTCTCCAAAGATTATAAATAGGTAAGAGTTTTAATCTCCTCCTCTAAGTTCTTGTAGCTTGTTATAATGAAAGAAAGACTCATACTATGGCTTGGGAGGATGAGGCAGGAATTCAAGTTCAAAGCCAGCCTCAGCAATTTAACAAGTCCCTACACAATTTGGTAAGACTCTGTCTTGAAACAAAAAATAAAAAAGGGTTGGGAGGGTAGCTACTAAGGCAGAAAAAGGATAAAGAGTGTGTTCACTTTTCATATTTTTACATGAAAAACTTGAGGTTCAAAGGACAATATACATGCTGAATATAAGGATAACTAACAAAGTTTATAAATGCATAAGTCATTTCACTAAACATGAGCCTAGTGTGGATTACAAAAGAACAGAAAGTAAAAAGAAAAAAAAATACACACTACATAACAGGTGTTGGAGCACATGCCAGTTCAAAAGGCAGCACAAAAAAGCTTGTATTGTGTCAGGGTTCTCCAGAGAAACAGGACCAATAGGATGTATGTAGACATATTTATTTTATATATGCAACATATTTTTATTTCATTCATTAAAAATAAAGTATTTTTATTTTAAATAAAGTGAATTTATTCTAAGGTCTGGTTCAGATGACTGGGAGGCCAGCAAGTCCAAAATCTGCAGGCCACAGGCTGTAGACCTCATAAGAGCTGACGCTGATGCTGACGCTCAAATTCAAACGCAATTTTCTGGCAGAATTCCTTATCCTTCAGCGGAGGTCAGACTTTTTGTAAGGGTCTTCAACTGATCAGATAAGTCCCATCCACTTTATGAAGGGTCATCTGCCTTAGCCTCCTGATTTAAATGTTAATCTTATCTAAAAAATACCTTTACGGAAACATCTAGAATCATGTTTGCCCAGCATTGGCAAGCTTGGCATAGCCAAGTTGGCACCTAAAATAAGCCATCACAAAGCTCTTCAAACTATTTCTGAACACAAAACCTGGACTTCTCAGCATTTAACCAAGATGGTCAGACGAATATAGTTTCCTAAAAAACATGCAGATATAAAATCACAGGTTTATATCTAATATTTACTTGGATACTCCTGACACATTAAGGTATTTCACATAGATAACATCATTATCTGCATGGCTAAGTCCTAGATAAGAAAAGAAGAAGCCATCCTGGCTGCAACTGCAGCCAAGAAGGGTGCTGAGGGGAACCTGCAAATGGCAGGCTGATGAAGAGCAGCGGGCAGTAAGCACTTGGCTGCATGCACTGAGAGCTTGGAGAAATTGCTGGCTTGTACGTGTAAGGAGACAGGCTCAATTTTGATATTCAGCCTGCTGGGGTTCAAATTCTTTTCACTACATATTGCTCTGCTGTGCCGCTGCAATCTGGAAAGAATGTATGATGGAAATGGAGTCTCTGTAAGTCTAAAGACTGACTACAATGAATACAAGGAGCTGTCCTTCAACTTACAATGGACATGTAGCATGAGTGAGAATACACATGTTAGAAGATACTGGGCAATTACTAATACAGTAGAAATCCGCTTATTCTTAATCAGTCTATCATCTAAAAGAAATGATTGATCACTATGACTAGGGACTGCAAAGATCCTATCTTGGTTAAAAACATAAGAACTAGGGCCAAGAAAAGAATGTGAATACCGGAAACCTTTCACCTCAATTCAAGTGAAAATAGTGATAAGTCCTAAAAGCACTAATGACAAGTAGGAGCTCTATTATCTGTTCCTATGCCAAATCAGCCAGTTCTAAAAGCTCAGTCCCAAAGGATCTCAGGAAAGTGACTAAATACCATCTCCCATTCTAGAGTTCTCAGTCTGCACCCCAGTTTCTCCTCAAGAATCCTATAACATGCCTTCCACAAGACCTACCTGTCACATACTGTTTCCCTTATATAATTCAAAGAGGGACAGTTTTCAGAACCAATTAAAGGTTACAGAAAGAGTAAGTAAAATGGTTTTCAGAAGTATGTATTGGAGGCTTGTGTGCTAGCACCTCTGGCAGAGCTTGGGAATTTGTCTATAAACAGTTTAAGGAGCAGTACAGTCAATAATGGTGCCTTTCTTCCTAGTACCTACATGAAGTGGGCACAGTTTTCAAACCCACACACTGATGTCCCAAAGGATTTGACCAAATGATAACCATATCTGATGAAATTGATACATTGTATGAATGCCTGTCAATTTTACTAAAAGGCCACATAAAGGCTGTAATGAACAGTTATGAATATTTTGCCGTGCTTGCTGTTAAAGAACTTGATCTCTCTACTAAAGTACATGAACCTCCAAGGAACACAGTGATTTACTCTTCTCAAATCAGTGCATATTTTCAAGAAGTAGAGTTCAGTATGAAATGAGAATGCTTTGCAGATGTTTAGAGTTAGACATCTAACTGGATGCACAGCAGATGTCTACTTGGAATATTCTCAGCAAAACTTACCTGAAGGAGTTGCCATGGAAGTAACAAAGACAGAACAGTTCCCAGAACACATCAAGGAGCCAATATGGGAAACAGTACCAGAGGAAAAAGAAGAAAGCAAGTAATAAAGCCTCAGGGAACCACTCGTGCCTGGATTTGAAAGGAGAATGGGCCAGATGTGTATGTTTGAATGGAGAGTGCTTACAGCTGAGACAATCTGGAGTCCTGCTCACTGCTTTGTTGAGTCCTCTTGCCTAGTTCAGTTGAGAATAGAGAATGGAACCATAATGGCAGATGGAAATGGAGCAAGAACCATTCTATCTATTCTTTTTATATACATTATTATATAAAAAAACTTGAACAGACAGGCATGATATAGCACACAGATAATCCCAGGTGCTGGGGAGGCTGAGACAAGAGGATAGGAAGTTTGAAGCCCGCCAGCCAAAGCAACTTGTGAGACCCTGTCTCAAAATAAGAAAAGGGCTGGAAATGTCACTCAGTGAAAGAGAAACCCTGTATTCAATCCCCAGTACTATAAAAAGTGTGTATGTATGTATACATGTGTGTGTGTGTATATATATATGCAAAAAAAGGAAGTATGCAGTGGAGATACTGGGAGGGAGGAGAGTTATGCTGCTAAGACTTTTTAATGCATATCTTGATAATATTCTTCTTTTATTATTTGAATGCTATAAATAATCTCTAAGTATACTCATGAAAAGCATACAAGAACACAGGAAAAATCAAGAATATAGTTTTGTATTGTCACTGGCATTGACCATCTCATACTTGTAGATAATTAACAACCAAATACAGAAGTTATAAACTCTTCAAATTTAGAACATCTATGACTGACTTTGTGGAAAATCATATACATATATATGTATTATATATTGGGTATATATATCTTTTAAATCTTGTGTATCAAATAATATTCAAAATAAGTGGAGTTTTATTTACACACACAGAAATTAGCAATGAAATAAAAAACTGGAAGATCCTATATCTCTTATTTTTAATAAAATAGAGTCAAATGATAATTAATACTATTTATCTGTAAATACATAGTGTTAAAGTACTTTAAACATTTTATAAATATGCTCTTGCAAAAATAGTTTATGCTACTAAAGTATTCAGTTTTAAAAATTCCTTCACAAATAAACTCAGGTCATTCCAACTTTGAACAAATTCTAAGATAATCAAGCCAAAATTAGTGAGTTTTTCCAAAAGATAGTTTTCAGGGAGAACTGGGAAATTCCACTGATGTTCACATTTTCCTCGGTGTTTTTCAAATTATTATAAACAATTAAATATATCCATGAGAAATTAACAATGTTCTCTTTCAGTTCAGCCAGACTTTGAGTTTAAATCTGAGACATATGCTTTACAAACTGACAGCTGTTAGCCAGCATGAAATAAACTGGTGGCCATGGTCCAGCTCCCACTGGAGAGGTGTCCTCATCACAGAAAATTTTGACTAATTAGCCCAATTGGCACCTCTTGGGGAGAAGGGGCAATGTACTTACTTATCCCACTACAAGTGCCAGCATTGTGTTTCCAAAGGCCCGTGAAGGGAGATCATTATGAGTTGTCTGAACCGGAAGACAGAGAGCAGTACTACAGTGTATGTGTAGGTCAAAGGCAGGAAAGGAGTGTCAGCTGTATGAAAGAATGTTTGAGAGCATCTCTTGAGCACAGTAAGGGAAGCCTGTAAACTCTTCAGTACGGCTGCACTTTCCCATATGAAATCCCCAAGGGTAAGCACACCTCTGATGGAGACTATGTAAGGTGTCATGAAAGACAACACTGAACACTGAGGCCTTTGGAACCTTGAGAAGAGCTACTCAGTCCAACATTGTGTCTGGGAAGAGAATGAAACAAACTTGAAAAAAACTTGATTCTTTTCAGAACTACAAGAGTGAGCTAAAGGAAGAAGGGCTCCTAACACCAGGAACTTTAGAACTCTCAGAAATTGTGCATTGACCTAGGAAAGTAGAAAAGAAGGACAAAACATAGCTGAAGACTGAATTACCAGCTGCTGTGGTAGGATATGGTTTGAGTGTGTCTCTTAAAGGTTCATGTATTGAAAGCTTGGTCAACAGGGTGGTAGTATTGGGAGGTGGCACGGAACTTTTAAGAGGCAGACCCAGTAGAAGGTCCCTAGGTCAACTGAGAGCACTGCCTTTGGAAGGGATACCCAGTCTCTGGGTTCCTGTCTTGCAATGTTCTCTCTCCCTCTCACATGCACTCCCACCTCTGAGATGCCATCCTCCTTGAGAACTTCACCATAGTCAAGCTGATGCTGGTGCCATGCCCTTAAACCTCAAACTATGAGCTTAATAAGCCTCCCTTCTTATTAAAGTGCTCAGCCCTAGGTTATTCACTATAGTAACATTAAATGGACAAATGCACTACCTAAACAAGTGGATTAAGACCTCAACAAGGTAAACATTAGTCCAAAGAGAAAAGGGAATGTGACAACAAAGCATCCTAGTAGTCAATGAATTAAAATTGATTCTGCCTCCTTAGATTAAAAAAAAAAAAAAACATCTGACACAAGACTCCTCTTACCACTCTGATTGGCTTTTGATATGTTAACATTACTAAACTGCTTCCAATTAATCAAACACTAAGCTAGGTATCATTGTGAAAGTATTTTGCAGATTTGATGAGTACAAAATGGGTTAGCCTTAAGTAAGGAAGATTATCCTGCATAATCTGGGAGAGCCTGATTCAATCAGTTGACAAACCTAAGGAACAGAAAGCTGAGGTTCCCTGAAGATAAAAGAAGTTCTGGTGTAACAGCAACTCTGACCCATGCCTGGTGTTCCATACTACCAGCTTTATGGTCTGACCATAAGATTTCAGATTTGCCAAAGAAAACAATCAAGAATGTTGAGAGAGAGCCTACACAATAGGAGAAAATCTTTGCTACCTGCACCTCAGATACAGCATTAATCTCCAGGATATATAAAAAATTCAACACCAAAATAAATAAATAAATAGCCCAATCAATAAATGGGCTAAGTAACTGAGCAGACACTTCACAGAAGAAGAAACACAACTGGTCAACAAATACATGAAAAAATATTCAATATCACTAGCAATTAGAGTAATGCAAATTAAAACTACACTGAGACTTCATCTCACTTCAGTCAGATTGGCAATTATCAAGAATAGAAATAATAAATGTTGGTGAGGATATGGGGGAAAAGGTACACTTATAGATTGCTGATGAGATTACAATGGAAATTGTTTCTGCATCCGCAGTCATCATTCACAGGCTCAGTAGCTGAGACACTTGCATTCTCTGGTTCGACTTTTTTAAATTATTATTTAAAATTATCACAAAGCTCTGCTACTTACTTTTGTCCGATGCTCACCATTTATTTACTATTCCAACCTCAGCCTATTGAATTGCTTTCTATTCTGTACTTCTGTTCTACTCTCTTATTTTCACCTTGCACATGCTTGTCTTTCCTTCAGGATGCCATCTACCTATCTCTCTTCCTGTAGATATTATTTGCTGACTCCAACCATAGCTGAGTAAGGGCTCTGTTTTTGAGTGCAACTACTCTGGAAATCAGTATGGAAATTCCTCAGTTACCCAGCTATCCCACTCCTCAGTTTATACACAAAGGACTTAAAATCAGCATACCATAGTGACACAGCCACATCAATATTTATAGCAGATCAATTCACTATAATTAAGCTATGGATCTAACCTAGGTGCCCTTCAATAGATGAATGGATAAAGAAAATGTGGTATATATACAAAATGGAATATTAATTAGCCATAAAGAAGAATGAAATTATGGCATTTGCCAGTAAATGGATGGAACTGCAGGCTATAATGCTAAGTGAAACAAGCCAATCCCCCCAAAAAAACAAAGTCTGAATGTTCTCTCTGATAGGCAGATGCTAATACACAATAAGGGGGTGGGGGAAAGATAGAAGTACTATGGATTAGACAAAAGGGTATGAGGGGAAGGGAGCAGGGATGGAATCGGAAAGAGAGTAAATGAATCAGACATAACTTTCTTAGGTTCTTACATGAACACTTGACCACTGTAACTCCACATTACATACAACCACAAGAATGGGAAGTTATACTTCATGTATCTATACTATTTTTAAAATATACTCTCATGTATAACTAAAACGAACAAATAAAAATTGAATAAATACAAAATGTTTCAAATGTGCATAGCCAGCCCCTCCTCAATTTGCATAAGCTAATTCCTTGCAGAAACTCTCTTAATATGCATCTTCTACTGGTTCGCTCTTTGAGTGAATCTTGACTGATAAACTAATATTTTGACTCTTCATTGTAGGAAAAGGACAGTTATTTAGAGCAATAATTTTTAAACTGCTGACCAAAACTGTGATCTACAAAACTTGTAAATCGATCTACTAGGTTAGAAATGGCATTGAGAAAAGTTAAATAGAAACGGACAGAATATAAGATATCAGCATTCATTCAAGTAGTAAGAGTAAATACTATACTTTCAAACCTTCAGTTTCAAATAAACATACATGACACACGTTTGTACCATGTCCAATTTAAATAGTGATGATTTGGAGACTAAAAGAATATTAGCACCTAAGAAATAATTTTAAAAAGTCAAAACAGAGAATACAAGTGTCCCAGTTACTGATTATTAATCTCACACCTGTCACTGTTAACCAACATCAGAGGTGAACAAGAAATGACTTCCTGCTGGGTGTGGTAGGGCATGTCTGTAATCCCGGCAGCTCAGGAGGCTGAGATTAGGAGTTCAAAGCCAGCTTCAGCAACTTAGCGATGCCCTAAGCAACTCAGCAAAACTAGTCTCTAAGAAAATATATTTTTAAAAAAAGGGCTATGAATGTGACTGG
>NW_026000142.1:304232-309407 GCF_001458135.2 Marmota marmota marmota
GGGGGGAGGGAGGGAGGGAGAGAGGAAGGAAGAAAGGAAGGAAGGAAGGAAGGAAGGAATTCCTGAGCTACTTCAGAAACAGAGTCCTCAACCAGCTACGGTTAGAGTCAGCAGATAATATCTACAGGAAGGGAGATATACGGCATCCTGAAGGAAAGAGAAGCATGTGCAAGGTGAAAATAAGAGAGTAGAACAGAAGTACAGAATAGGAAGCAATTCAATATGGCTGAGGTTGGAACAGTAAATAAATGGTAAACATCAGACAAAAGTATGTAGCAGAGCTTTGTGACAGATGGTCAATCTGTGTGAATAAATATTACATGCTACACAGAGTCACTACAAGCATTTTTCTTTCAGAGAATGGGACTTTATCAAAAGGATTAGAGGAGAATTTAAGGAAAGAGATAAATAAGGAGCTCTGAGAATTCCTTGTCCTCGCCCCTTTGGGGGGCCCTTTAAGGGAGTTGAGGTCCTCTGGAGGTAAGAGACTTCTCCCAAAGTGGCCTGGGGTGTGGCCAGTCATTCACACAACAGTAGAAGGCAGGTTGGGATGCAGCATAGTACCCTTGCAAAGGGACTGAAGCAAACAGTAAAAGCAGCATCAATCTCAGAAGGTCCATGAGCAAACTAAGAGACTGGGGACAAGAGTGCCTCTCCAGGGTCAGTTAGGTACAGAAGGGGCACATGAGTGACAACATCAATAAAAGCCCTACCTTTGCTGAATAGATCTGTAACACTTGAGGGTGAAATTGTGTCGAATACATACATAGTAAAGATCTATCTGAAATTCTGCACTTATGCTAGTCTCTGGAGAGACTCGTACTTGGGTTTAGTACCATTTACTAGGGTCAAATAATAAAAACAGAGGTTGTACAGTTTCCAAACTCTCAAACACAGCCAAATGCTAACAGAGGTGAAAGAAAATGTTTCTGTAAGCATTTCTAGTACCAGCTGAGATCTACATAGTGCAAAAGAAAATTTTAATTTCAGTAAAGGTCAAAGTAAAATATGCTTAATTTTTAAACTCTGCAAGCTGAAGCCAGACATCACATGGTAGAAAAAAAAAAAAACTGATCAACAAGACTGAAGCACAAACAACTGATTGTTAGGGCTGCTTATGCACATGAGGACACTGATGCTATGATACAAGGCTGAACTTGTAAACCTAAGACTAGACGCAAAAGGCCTCCACCACACTGTGAGCAGCTGTGATCCATGTTAAAATTAATCATGTCACCCCACAAAGAAGGGAAAACTCTGCTTTCTTACAAACAAACCATCCTTTTCATTTAGACTTCTCTAAGAACTATAGTCAAATGTAACTCACCAATTCTGGATCATCACTAAAAATGTCAATTTACAGCTAAGTCTACAAATGCTATCTGTCTCATGTTTCCCTTATATATAGACAATACCTAAAAAGCAGAAGAGTTTTACTGGAAATAAAATAATCAGTGGTCTTTGTCAAAATGTGAAGGACAGTGTTGTCACATCATCCTTCATCATCCTTGGTGTGTTTGAAGTGAAAGCTGCCACAATTTCCATTACCATGGGATTAATGGTCACATCTGGGAATCGCTGACCCTTGAATCACACTAACTTTGACCTCATATATCTTGTGATACAACTGATGGCTTTGTAAATACTGTGAGAACCACTCTACTTTTTAAATCGATCATCTCTACAACCTCAGAAACTTCTTCACAAAAGAGTACCACAGCAAAGCTGGGTGGTATTTTCTTTGTTAAAATAGGCAAACACTCTGTAAACAGAAAACACTGTTAACACTCCTACCGGCTCCTGATTCTGTACAGAAAGTCCACACCAGCTTGGTGCCTCAGAAATACCTCAAACCCCAAGTGCCCCTAAGGAAAACTACAGTGCCAACTATACTCTGTCTTCTGAAAGGTCTCTCATGTTTGAAGCCAACAGAAGCCTTCTGTCACAAGGGCTTGAAAGGGCCATCGATCACATAACAATTCCTTCTACTCTTCTCCCCCTGCCACCCACATGAAATTAGTCAAAATCTCCTATTGCTTCTAGCTCTAAAAGGATTCTATACTCACTTCTTTCAATTCCCCTTGCCTGTTCAGGCCCCCAATAATTATGTCATCGTGCAACTGAACTATTGCATTCTATCTCAAATTTCTCCTACTAATGATACATCACAGCTTAGTGCCATCCTGGTCACTGGGGTCAGAAAACAACAATGGGAGAAGGAACTGAGGTGAGAGGACAAAAAGTGAAGTTGTGAGTGATTTTTGATTTCACATTTTTCTGTAAGTCTTCTCATACTTTTCAAATTCCATATTGAAGGATTACTTCCTAATGGAGTGGGAAGACACTCCAAAAAGACTTCATAATGTGCTCCATTAGCTGGAGAAGAGAGTTTGAACTTTAGAAGGAGGTTCATTCAAAGTCCTCCAGGATCTGGCTCTAGTTTGAGTGGCTGCCCGTCAGGCAGTTTCATTCATCTTTATATCGTCTACTATTCAAAGGACAATATTTTGATGGGTCTTTCATAATTGTCAGTGAGTATATATGGTTGTACCCTAAATGAGAACTCCTTCTGAGCAAAAGAATAGTAATCTTCAAAAGGTAAAAAAAAAAAAAAAAGTATTTAAAATAAAACAAACAACTTCAAAATAAAGCAGTTCTCACATACATATTATATGAAATAATATTATATGGAAATCCACTAGCCAAATAAACCAATTAAAATAGCCAATTATCATAATCATTTGCAAGGCTATACTCCAGAAGAGCTGACTTCATAACATGGTCCTCATGATTGTTTACATCAGGAATCAAGTATCACTAAAAAAAGAACATGTGTTACTAAAACTAATTTTATTTCCTATTGTAGATAATCTGATAAAAGACCTCTGGGCTCCTTTTTTTAAAAGGACTGACAAGAAAACTTAGAATTCTCCCAACTCCCTCTCTTTCTTTGGGGGGAGGTACTAGGTATTGAACTTAACCACTGAACAATATTCCCAGACCTTTTTATTTTTATTTTAACACAGGGTCTCACTAAGTTGCTTCAGGCCTCACTAGGTTGCTTCAGGCCTTGCTAATTTGCTAAGGCTGGCTCTGAACTCGTGATCCTTCTGCCTCAGCCTCCCAAACTGCTGGAACTACAGGCGTGCATAACCTCCCCAGCCTCCCTTCCCCTTTTGACCAGTTTATGTACACAAGTCAGTTTAGTAGAAACTCATAATTTGTTCAATGTATTTTGAAACATTAAAATCATATTGTTACAAATATTATAGTAAAGGAAAACTAAATATAATGATTATAAAAGTATATCATTTAAGGAATATGATATTAATACCATGATTTCTGACTGAAATAAGGGACTGGTGGAAAGAATTTCAATGTTTAAAAGCATTTCAATGCTTGACAGAGTGAACTTGAATATGTAAATATGTAAAAGTGGTTGGCTTCCTTTGTATCCCTGAGAGCAGCACCTGTCCCTAAGAAATAAGGAGTCCGTTAGGGCCTTAATGCCCCACAACTGTGACAGATTTGCTGATTAAAATACAGCAGTCACTTTTACTGTGTTACATTCTGGTCATGGCAGGCTGTTCCTGAGAATCTCCATCTGCTGGTGCCTGTCTGTTTTCTCCCAAGCCAAACAAACAGTCCAGTGTATAAGACCTCAGGTCTGTCAAAGGCTGTACCCATGTCATCCCCACATGCCATCCTGACATCAGGAGGGTATATGTGTGTCCTTTGTATCTTAAACCAAAGAGTAAATGTACTCAAATATCCCCTTTCCAGGATACACATAAAGCAATTAGTAACAAAGTTTAATATAGGGAATTATGTCTCACCCTTCCAAATCGGGAGAAACCAAAACACTTCCAAAATATTAGTCTCAATTTCTTGAATATTTTGGAATCTCACTATGACAGTGTCCTCCAATATTCAATGACTTCTCTCCAGATTCCTGGAATCCTTAATCCAGTGCTTGGCACTTATGTCCTGGCACCTTCAGCACAGGAATGGTGTCTTATCCCTATAGTATCTCTAACACTTGGCACTGTGCTTGACACAGGGTGTCTTCTCAACAGGTGATTGTTGTTAGAAGTGTCTTATAAGAAAGACTGCCTGATAAATGCAGTTCTTTTGGAAATTCTGTAACTTAACTCCCTTGGACAAGGACTCCATTCATTCATCAAAACAGCTGTTCAACAAGTTTCTTATATGCTGGCAGTATGAATAAGGCATCTTCCTCAGTGTCTGATCCACCCTGATGGCTTCTACTCTACACACTAGTATTAGAGTACCTAAGATTCAAGCAACAGCTGTAGGTAGCATAAAAAAGCAACAAGGAGCCTTTAACAACAAAAAAAGTAAGTAATATCAGACACAGGACTGAAAAAGTTACTTCTCTGAGTGCCAGTCTATTCCACTGCTAGTTCTTTCTACTCCTTTCTCACTGCAGATATAAGTGCATATCCAACAGCTCCATGATAAGTCTTGAAAAGAAAATTTCAACAGTGACATCAGGTAGATAGAGGAAAACCTCCCACTATGTTTATAGGCAAAGAACAGACTTCATCTATTGGACCCTTTTTTCTATTCTATTAAAAAATGTCTAAACAGAGAAAAGACAAGTAGGTGATAACAAGGATGTTAAAGAGGAGCTACCTACCATTCAGATTCTTCTATGGAAGGTGGCCCTTTTAAATTCATAATCATCTTTTTTTGCAGGTCAGTAAACTGAAAGTTCATAGATGACGGGTAGTTTGTCCAAAGACATATAGAAAATATATAAGTGCAGAACAGAAATAAAAATACATATATGTAACAATTGAAATTCAAAGCTCTAATTTGGTTGAATTAAAAGTTCATGCTTGGGGAGAAGATGGCCGCTGCGTACGGGGGTTGCTGAAGTGCTGAGCGTGGTGCTCAAAGCAGCGGCTATAATAGAGATTTCGCACAGTCTCTTAGAGCTTTCACCGTTAATCTGTAGCGGACCACTTTGCCAAGGAGCAGGAAGAACCAAGAAATCAAAAAAGAGACGCTTGGATGCTCAGAGCCGCGGGCGCTTTGCTCCCATCTGCTTCCTCTTTCGCTTCGCTCCGGGCGGAGAAGCTGAATGTGTAATCAGCAGTGGATTGTAAGTACCCGAGGCAAAGAAAGCTCAGTGCGCCCCGCCTTTTTTTT
>NW_026000142.1:311718-325725 GCF_001458135.2 Marmota marmota marmota
AAAAAAAAAAAAAAAAAAAAAAAAAAAAAAAAAAAGTTCATGCTTAGGAAAGAGATTAGAGGAAGAGCAGAGGGGAGCAAAAGGGAAGGTACTGGAATATAACATCGATCAAATTATGTTATATGCATGTATGAATATGGAATAATGAATCTCATTATTATATGCAATTATAATGCACCAATAAAAAAATTCCATGCTTGGGCGGTGAATGTAGCTCAGTGATAAAATGTAAGCTTAGCAGCTTAGCATGTACAAGGCCCTACATTCAATCCCAGGATAAAAACCAAACATTTTTAAAATGCCCCCCCCACCACCAAAAAAAAACTCATGCTCTATCCTTTGAGCCATACAGCATTATTACAAGAAACATTCCTAAAAACACCAAAAATAAGCACCCCTATGCTGAATTAATACACACATAACCACACACTCCACAGCAAAGGGCCAATAAGCAGAGAGGGGGGCGTGTCAAACTTACTAGTTAACTAGAGAACTGCAAATTACATTGTCATTTTTTACTTATAAAGATTTCAAAAAATGCATGTAGATAGACAAATTGTCACTCTAATATTCTGTGAGTGAAATTTAAACAGATGTAAGTTTCTAGGTAGCAATATGTTAAAAATCTTGAAAAACTGTAGGATGAACTGATCATTTAATAGATGCTTATGATTTAATCAAATGAAAGTATAGATCACAAAAATATTTATGCACACTGACATTAATCAGTGTTATCTGCAAAAGGAAAAAAAAGAAACAATCTAAATTTTCAAAGAAGGAAGAGGAAAAAAGTAATGGTATATATCCCTTATACATATCCATGATATAGCTATCACTGTTTCTTATACAGAAACATACCATAAAAGCTATGTTTTATAAAATTATTTAGTAGCACAGAAAATTTTCAAATATATGGTATGTAAAAGATTAAAGAACCACACCTGTATATATATGCACATATATACATACAATATGAATCATTTCAATTGTATATATAGATATATAATTTCTGGGTGCTAGAATTATAAATGGTTCACATCATTTATAGTTTCCTAGTTTTTAAAAATATAACACTCTGGTAAACAAAAGACAATTATAGTGTTATCTTTAAAATGTTATTACAAAACCTTGAATGATCAAATTTTCCCATATACTGTAAAATCAAGTGTGCCTAGCTTTATGTTAATTTAAAATATATTTTAGTAGCATTCCCAATGATATATAGTGATACTGATGCTTACAATGATGAGCCAAGAAACAAAAACACTTATATTTTATAAATATTAAATGCAAAATACAATCACAGTGTAATTTTTAATATAATAAGCATGTATTCAGTAAGCAATTTAGAAATTCCTTCACAGTTAAGCAGTCATTGAACCCCCCCCCCCACAAAAAAATAGTGAATTTTGACCTTGTATACTTTTACAAACAAAGGCTTGATCCTCAGTAACAAAGGAGATCTAAGATCCCACTTCCTTTGAGAGTTCAGATGCTGGGACATTTTTATTTTAATTCTGAGAATACACTACAGGAAATTCCATCAACTGTACTTTCTCTTTCTGATATCTGTCTAAAGCCCTACTCAGTGGAAAATTGCTGCTCATGCTGAGCAGAAATAAATAGATAGATAGATAGATACCATGCTTCAGTTAAAGTCTTCTGGACTTGGTGCACAATGGCTTTTTGTGTTTGTGGTTTAAACGTGGAATAATTTTATCATCATATGAAAACAGAAGTAGTCCTGAATTACTTCTACAGATAATTATAGAACATTGATAGGTATGAAGAAAAAACTTTATTTAAACTCAGCAATATTATAAATTAGTTTAGGTCTGAAAAAAAGGTAGCTTCTAAAATATACAGTCACAAACTTATCAACCAGATGGGATCATAACCATCACATAGGCACTTCTACTCCTTGTGGTGGATTTTCCAGGTGAAGAATACTGGGCAAGAGCAGCTAACTTCCTGCATGATTTCAGAACAGTCATTTCTAATTGGTCAGGAAAGGAGGAAGGACAAAAGAGACATACTTGCCATATCTGATCTAATCCTTATTTTAAATGATGGGGGTTCAAGTTCACAGTTATTCAAAATTCATATTAGAAAAAAAATTTTCCAAATATGTTACAGAATACTATTGACATTTACTTTATAGTCCATTAGGATGATTTTTTATTAAAAAAAAAAAAGTAAAACTGAGCCCTTCTCAGAAATATTCAAATATTCAAACATTCAAATTTGGATGTCTCGTTATACTTCACATATTAAGTTGTATGCATTAATAACATTTGAAAAGAAACATGTAAAATGATGGTAGCTTCTTTAAGGTAGCTGGATTATTAATTTTCTTTGTCTTTAATAGTTTCAGATTTTGGGTTTCTACACACAAAAAAAGGAAAGGAGCAATTTCTCCAATTTTCTATGGAAAAAACAATCCAATAGTATTCCTAGTTATAAATAGATGTGGCATGGTGACTCAGAAAATCTGCTCTTCCACTTGTGTTATCTTAAGTAAGTTGACCTTTTTAGGCCCACATTTTTCTCATCTGTAAAAATAAGGAAAGTAAAGTAAATTGTCTCCCAGATCTTAAATTTCTGAAACTCTACCTAGAGTAAATCTGCTATTTAAAAATAGCAGTTTATTGATTGTTTGGGAGAAAGAATCACTTTTCCTTAGACTTTATTTTTTACTAGAAAGGAACATTGATTAGTGCTTGTCTTCAGGTCCTCATTCATGCCAGGCAAGGATTTCCTTATCTGGCTGGTCCTTCTGAGATAAGGAACTGGGCCTGTAACATCCTCTTACCTAGTCTTTAACAGGGCATACTTTGATCTCTACAGCTCTACCTTTTGTCTTACCTCCCAAATGGGTCAAAATTAGAGAAAAACTATCAAATTCCAAACTCTAAACAGAATTAATCAGTTACACAAGCAATTGGAATTATGACTGTAGTGGGGGTTTTTGTTTGTTTTGAACTAAGGATTGAAGCCATGGCTCTTTAATGCTGAGCCATTTCCTCAGCCCTTTTTATTTATTTATTATTTTGAAAGTCTCCCTAAGTTGCTTATGAACGGCCTTTCTAAATTGCTAGGGCTGGCCTCTAACTTGAAATCCTGCCTTAGCCTCCCAAGTCACTGGGACTAGGTATATGTGCCACCATGTCCAGCTGTTCTCCTCTATCTTTAAACTTCCTTGATTGTGTTGTATTTCCTGAATGTTGCAACTTCAGTCAAATTTCTAACTTTAAAGTTAGAAAGCATGTAATACAGAATGCCTTCTGAGGGCGCTACCATCCATTAAGTCTCTCCAAGTAGAAATCAGAGGTTTAGGTTCTGTATATTCCATCTCCTTAAAAAACTTTGAGTTCCTTTTCTCTTCTCCAAGGTCATACATGCTCTTCTCATTGCCAAATTATATTGATTTTGACATCTCAATTCTCATATTGTCATCATCCCCTTGTCATATTGTAACACAAGTGGAAGAGCAGTTAGTCTTCAAAAAACACAAATTTCATTAGGACTCTGCTTTCCTTAAAGAGCCTTTTTTTCCTCTCTCTTGGTTTCAATTTCAAAACTTCCCAAGGTTTCTTGACATGGTTGGAGTTGGGAGCTTCTTCCACTCAAGTTCTACAATATACTCTTACAATCTGGTGAACCCTCTCCCCTATGCAAATATATGCCTGGAAATACAGATATACAATCTGGTGATTCCCCAGATATACACCTGGGAACTATTAAACACTACATTCACAAAGAGGTTTATTATATACTAAAGCGTCACAGAAGATTCGTAACTACAAAAAAAAGACAGAAAAATATTCTTAAAAATTTTATAAGGTCTATAGCATTGGCTGAACATACTTGAACATGTTTTTACTGCTTACCTGTAACCACTAAAAAATTTCATGGAAACACATCTATCCCTGTTACATGAATATTTCATCATGCTTCACTTTGTGTGTGTGTGTGTGTGTGTGTGTGTGTATTGCTGGGGATCGACCCAGGGCCTTGTGCATGTGAGTCAAGCTTCATTTTTGCCCATCAAACTATAAGTCCTCCATGATCTAGCAAAGAGACGGGCTCAAAGTACTCTGAATAAAGAAAATATATTTTATTTGTACTTTAAAATAAAATTTGAATAATCAGCCTAAAAGTTCTAATGAGCCTCAGTTAATGTTTACATTTCAAGAATTAATGTATTTTTCTTTAAATATTAAAACCATGCATGACTAGAGAACAAGAATTCAAAACATGTCAACAATTTCTCAATGAGATAAAAGCAAACACTTAGGTACTGTACATTCACACCTCAATTATGTTTATTCCTGTGACTCAAAGAGTGAGAAAATGTTCCAGAAGGCAGATTCATGATTTCAGCACAACTACAATAATTGTGTTAGTGGGTTCTTAGAATGGAATTACAATAATTGGAACTCTCAATATAATGGATAAGTCTTGTGCTTTTGGTTGTCTCAAATTGCAAACTTTTTCTGTACCAAGATAACATTTTCATGAATTTCACCGACTTCTTATCTAAAGTATCAACTGCTTTATATGTTTGCTATTATGTGCTTGTTATTATCATTGATCTTAAACCAATCTCGATTGTATTATATACCCCTCAAAATTTTAATGGATATATTTGTTAGTGATGTACAGTAGAAAAACATAAACAAAAGAATCAATGGCCTAGTGCAGCGAAACTAGAAGTAGGTTTTAGGAGAAACCTTTATTCCCTACTCTAGTATTTAGAACTGATTATAATGGACCCTTGGTGATAATCAACTCCTTATATAATCAAAACCTACAGCTACTGAACATGCTACAAAGGAATTCAAAATAAGTAATCTGGCCATACACCCTCAGGGTAAAAATACATAAAGTTAAGACCTGGCTACTCCACTGTTAACTGCAGTAGGATTTTTGGTAGTGATCAAATGCAAACAATCGTAACTTCCTTGAATAAATCCTACACTATCCATACAATAGAATATATGTACTTACTACATAGATCAAAACCAAGTATATCAATAAGAACAAATCTCAAACTAATAAACTCAGAATGTCACCAAAAAGTACATTTATCTTATAGCATTTACAAAGTGTAAACAAGTACTATATGTTTTAAAGGAATACTAATGCTTGGTAACTTAAAAGCATCAACTTCAGGAGAATAGTTACTTGTGGGAAGTGCTGAATGATTATTTTATATAGGGTGATGGGCACTGTGAGCATCTACTATAATATTCAGTTTCTTTAAATGAAAAAAAAACCCAAAGCAAAACTAACAATATTAATATTTAACAAAGCTGAATGGTGGGTACCTAAGATGTCTCTGTATATTTTCTTTATGTTCACATTCATTATCATGAAAATGTATAAAGATAAATCTTGGCAGAAATAATTTCTTAGTGACATTTAGTCTCTTTTCCCAAGTTTTCTTTAAAGTTCCATTTTACTTCATTGTGTTGTTCTAATTATTTTCAGCCCTATGTACATAATCTTCCACATATCTAGCAACAACCAACTGACTTCTCTGTCCAATTTGACCTTTAATAACACAGAATTTTGCCTGAACTTTTAACATAGGCATTAAATTTTGTGTCGGTATACTGGTGAATGGTAACACATTTTTCTTTTCTATTTTAATAAGATGAAGCCTGTGACATATACATGCTATATACCATGAACAGTTTTTCCTTAAGAACTTTAAAAAGATGTTGTGCCCTATTTTCTAGCTTAACAATGTTTCTGAGAAGAAAGTTGCTGTTATTTTTTGACTTTTGTTCCTTTGTCTGTGATTGCTTCTTCTATCTCTAGTCACTTTCGAATTTTTCCCCTTATCACAGATGCTAATCAATTTGACTTTGATGTACCTTAGTTGGGTCCATTGGAATGCCTAGATCTAGGAACTCAGTGTTTTCATCCATTTTTTTCTTTTAATTTAGCATTATTTCTTCAAATATTTTTTTTATCCCTGCTCCATTTGGAAGACTGTGTTTCTTGCTGCCATTCGTTGTAGTAGTGATAGCGATTTTGTTTAGTGACTTTCTAGACTAATTCTTTGTGGCATGTAATTATTTAAGTCCACTTAGTTGCTTAGCAGTTAGCTAACACCTGGATAAGATTTCCCTATCCACACAGAAGCACCACATCTTCCAGTCTCCACATCAGAGTTCTGTATGTTAGGGTAAACTTCCTACAATGGCATCTTGGAAATGGCAGAAGCAAAAAGGCCACTCATATTTTCCCCTCACCATTCTCTCTGAAGCAAGCCACAAAACTAGGAAGGAACTTTTTGACCTTCTCTTTCTAAGACCTTCCCTTGAGGTATCTTGTCCTACACCTGCAGAAAAGGAATGCCAAGAAGAATCTGACCAAACAGGAATTGCTAAATTCCCTCACATTTGCTACAACAGCAAACACCCTTTTGTTCTCCAATCCCACATTTGCACAACTGGCTAAAGAAAGACAGATTCCTGTTTCTTTAGGTCTTCACTTCTTATAGTCTTGGATCATATAAAGTTTATATTAAATAAATTTGTATGTTTTTCTCATCTTAACCTGTCTTTTGTTATAGAGATTTCAGTCATGAACCTTGTGATAGGTGAGAAAAGAAATCTTTTCTATTCTATACTTTCAACACACACCAAGCAGTAGACACCTCTGTTTTAGCCTTCACTTCTTGCTGGTACAGTCTCAAGGTCAGCCAAAGGAGAGAGTTAAGGGCCTTCTAAGTATTTCTCAAGCATTTGCCCATAGCCTTATATAGCATGTGATCTTCTAAATTCCCAGGAATATGTCAGAGCTCCTTTAAAAGTCCCTATGAACATCATCTTTCCCAGTTTTTCCTTTTAAGTTTTTGGTTATATTGTTTGTGCCAACTGATATATACTGCTAAGATAGAAGGAACATCAAACAATTATGTTTTGTGACCCTAACGGCCACCAGAATAAGCTGTTTATAACAGAAGAGCTCTAAGTCAGGTCAAATAACCACCTTTTTGAGTGGGAACATCCAAGAAAACCACAGGATCAGGCAAATAATGGCAGTTCTACAGAAGAGGTTCTGAAGAACCAAATGCCCCCTACGGTGGATGCCAACGTTTGGTTTCCACCATGTGATTTCAGCTATTGGTTTTCATGACTACCACAGCAACTTCGAGTCTGGGAGTAGTCGGAGTGGAGGTACAACAAAGTAAGTTAAAATGCCCCTAAAGATGTTCTTTCTGGGATTATCAACCATTTTTCTTGAATCAATGCTTCACAATTGCTGCAAACCTTTGTTTAATTTCCAGGATTTTGAAATTTGATTCTGACCAGCTTTCTTAGTGTTGCTTTTAATGAAAGACTATTTTCAAATGCCCTTAACTCCATCACGCCACTGATGTACATGTACACCTGACCACTTAAGAGATATCTCACTTTCTTTTAAGTGGCTTTTCTGAGGACTTTTTCTCCACTAATCTTTTTTGTTTTCCCTTTTTGCAGAGTTTCTGTTTCTTTGTCTTTGAACACCTGGACAGAGGCAAACAATTTTAATATACTTATATACTAATATTTTCATTTCTGTCATTGCAGAAGCAGTTTTGGCTGATTTTTCTCTTTTAAATGGCTTTTTTCCCCACACCTGCTTCTTAAAATGGGTGAAAATTTCTTATTGAATGCTAGATTTGTGAATTTTGTCTTGTTAGATATATTTGTATTTATACAAATATTCTTGAGGTTTTTTTCTGGGATGCTGTTATGATTTAGACCTAAAGTATACCCTTAAATTTCATCTAAGAGACAATGCAAGAAAGCTTAGATGTAAAAGGATTGGTTCTGAGAGCCTTAACCTAATCAGTGTGTTGATACCCTGATGCAGAGTAACTGAGTTGTGGCTGTAGGCAAGTAGCCTGTAACTGGAGGAGGTGGGTCACTAGAGGCGTGTCTTTGGGGTTTATATTTTGTGAGCTGAGCTCAGACTCTCCCTGCTTCCTGGTGCCATGTCCCTAGCGGCTTTCCTCCACGACACACTTCCACCAAGATGTTTTGCCCCATCTCAAGCCCAGAACATTGGAGTCAGCCATCTAAGGACTGAGACCTCTGAAACCATGAGCCCCAAATAAACTTTTCCTCCTCTAAAATTGTTCTTGTCAGGTCTTTTGGTCACAGCAGTGAAAAAGCTGACTGAAACAGAAATGGCTACATATTGCTTCAAAATACTTAATCCATTTAGTTCTTAATTTCAAATGTTGTTGGGGAAAGGGGGGAAACTATGCTATATTTTGTCTACATTCAGTTTTTAGGGAGGCAGGTCCTGGTACAGTACACTAACTGATACCTACAGAATTCTGAGGTTTTTCACACTGACTGCAGAGAAGAGGCACTCCTTGCTGGGGGTGTAGGTTAATGATAGAGCATGTGCCTAGCATACCTAGGCCCTGGGTTTTGTTCTCAGCACTGGGTGGGGAACTTGGGGAGGGGGGAACAGGGTGCCATACTACTCAACATTGGTTATGACATTTGAGCACTGCTCCTTTTAATTTTTTGGTATTTCCTCACCTGAGCTCAGGTAATTTTTTTTACATGTGAAAAGATCAGTATTCATCTTACCTTTGAGGAAGATGTTCTGGAGACCTCTGGAGTTCTCTCTCTTTGCAGCTCTCTACTCATGGGTACTCTGCCCCACGTCCTCACTGTCTTGACTTTCTCTGCCGCTGACATTTCACCTCAGTGAAAGTTCCAAGCATCACCTGGGTTTTGCTTAATTGTACCATCTTCCTACAATTGCCTTCAGGTAAAACTGGGGCAACTGTAAAGCTCAGGTATTTTGTTTGTTTGTTTGTTTGCATCTCTCAGGAATCACTGCACTTTGCTACCTGACAACCAGTGTTTTTGCCGCTACAATTTGATACAATATGCCCATTTATTTGATGTTCCAAGGAGAAGATAAATTCATCCTTCAGAGAAGCAGTAATTGAATTAGTCTTCAAATGAACTTGTAATTCTTCAACTTTATTACTGTTCTAAGGTTTCTACAGATAACGCACCTCTCCACTGCCATGGCACATCTGCCCACTGCCCAGCCTCTGGTGTGCCACTGAATCACATAAAAGCACTAAGCAACACTCAGAGACCAATGGGAAGCAACAGCACTGTACTAATGAGTGTTCCAGGAATTGTATGTGTGTGTGTGTGTGTATATATATTTGAAAATGAGTGCCAGTCAACCAAGAGAGTTAACAAAACAAAGATCTCAAGATTTGGAAATTAATGCTATGAAAAAAACTGGTGGTGAACTTCAAAACATTTATAATCAGCAGAGGTCAGAAAAAACAAGCTGTTGACCAACAGCTTGTTTTCGGATAGCCCACCAGCTAATTATGGTTTTTACATTTATGAAAGAGTACAGAAAGAAAACAAAATTCATAAAACAAAGAATATATAATAAAAACTGTATGTATTCCACCAAGCCTCAATCATTTGCTATCTGGCCCTGTATAGAAAAGTTTTCCCAACATCTGGTATCAGAGAATGAAGACTAAACAACCCTGGAAATTAAAGAATAATAATGTATAAAATAAATGTCATAACCATTTCCTGTGTAAACATAAATTATATAAAAAATTTCTCAGGGAAAACTATGCATAAACCTTCTGGGTTAATAATCTAGTCCTGTTCACTGTCTCTGAACAATCTTGCAACTCTTTGTAAAATACAGCTAAGAAATATGTAAATTTTAACCTGCGTAACAGTGTTTTAATTGATGCCCCACCTCATAATGAAAAATTAGTTTCCATTTACAAGTCCTTTCAACATTGTTTTTTACCTCATATAAATCCGTGCTGTTTTGACTTTCTGAAAACCTATTATAACATCTAGTTGGTTCTGTAAGGAACCAGAACATGCCATACAAAAATATGTCTCTTTTGCATGAGGATTATTTTGAACTGATTATTTTGAGAAACAGCAGACATAGGAGAAATTCTGAAGACAGTAGAAAATCCTTTTGTAAAGTAAATCAACATTTCTGAAGAAAAAAATCTATTTGTAAGAGTGTCTCTTTTTTTGTAACAGGAAGATAAGGATGACGGAATCATAAGAACCTGTTATGGTTTAGACACGCAGTGTTCCCCAAAAGCTCATGTGTAAGACAAAACGAGGTTTAGAGATGAAATGTTTAGGTTAGGAAAGCCTTAACTCAATCAGTGAATCATCCCAATAGGGATTAACTGAGTGGTAACTAAAGGCAGGTAGGGTATGTCGGGAGGTGGTCACTGGGGGCTTGCCTTGGGGTGTATGTTTTTTCCCTGGACTACGGAGTTACCTCTCACTGCTTCTTGGTGCAACACCTCCAGCTGCTTTCCTTTTCCACAATCTTCTGTCACTATGTTCTGCCTTACCTCATGCCTCAAACAATGGAGTCAGTTGCCTATAAACTAAGACCTCTGAAACTGTGATCCCCCAGATAAACTTTTCCTTCTCTAATTATTCTTGTCAGGTCTTTCGGTTGCAGCAGCAAAAAAAGCTGACCAAAACAGAGCCTCTTCTCAATGGAGAAGACACCAACTTTGCCTATCAACCTTACCACTGTTTAAATACTTTTCTTGGACACTGCTACCCCCCAAACCATAACTGGCCTTACACCCAAACTTCTTTCTTCATTGCTAAAAGTGGTACTTAAACCTCAATTCAAAGCTACCTCTTTGCGATTTACTCATTTTCCCCTCGGAATCTTCCACACATATGTGAGGTACATGTTAATAACCTCGTGCTTGTTTTTCTCTTATTATTCTAGACTTACTATAATGGTTCCAACTAAAAATCCAGAAAGGTAGAGGTAAAATTAATTTTTTCCTCCCCTACAGTAAAATACATTATTTTATGCATGTTCATTCTTAAATCTGTATAAAAGATATATAATTTTACATTTTTCTGAATATTATCTTTGAACACACTAAACAAGGAAAATTAAAAATATGTGAGGTCAGGAGACAGAGAAATGAAACTAATATCCTCATAGTCAGTAACATTAATAGTAGTAGTATCTACTTGCTTTTTTAAAAAAATCACAGATTACATAAGTAAATGCTTAAAAATCACTACTCTTAAGTAAAAATAACAAAAGCATTCAGTGTAGAACAAAAACCATAAAGCAAAGGAAGCATTAGAAATAAAAAATATAACAAAGAAAGAAGGTAAAAATAAGTTTTAACAATTGTAATAAAAACAATTGCTTACTGAGCAAAGTCAGTTATTTAAAGACAGGAGAATTGCATACTAGATTAAAAACTAAAAACCAACTATATATTTGTACTAAAGGTTCATTTAGAATAAAGTCTCTCAAAAATTTTGAAAGGAAAATGGTACACTTTGGAAATAACTGCCCTACATAATGAGACAAGAAAAATAAATAAAAGGTATAAACATTGGAATACAAGAATAACTATTGCAAAGAAAAAGACAAAACTGTAATTTGTAAATAATATCTAAAAACATTAGAAAATATTAGATTATAAAACTAATATACATAAAATGAAAGTTTTATCATATGTAAACATGACAGAAAATCTGATGGAAGAAAATATCCCACTTATGATTACTTAAAGAATTAAGTTCCATTGACTAATAAGATATTAAATCTCATGGAATTCAAAAACCCAGTGATTTCTCACTTAAAACATCTACAAATATTATTATTTATTGAAAAAAAAAACAGGAAATTACTAATACAATTTTTTTTGTATTTTGAAATATGACAGTGTTTAAGTTCAACAGCAAAAAAAACACTCAAGAATGAAATAAAAATGGGCTGGGGATGTGGCTCAAGCGGTAGCACACTCGCCTGGCATGTGTGCAGTCCGGGTTCGATCCTCAGCACCACATACAAACAAAGATGTTGTGTCTGCCGAAAACTAAAAATTAAATATTAAAAAAAAAAAGAATGAAATACAAATAGTATTGGAAAATTTTTTTAAAAGTATTATAAATGTACAATTCATATTGCTTATTAATAGAGTTCATAGTAAATAGGTTAATGAAACTGAATAGAAAGATCAGAAAAAGCCAAGTCAAACATATAATGCCCCTATCTTGTACCAGGAAGAAAAGAATTAACTTTTTTTGGAGGAGGGGATCATTCCTATTTTGCATAAATACCTTACTGAATGATCCTTATCTTCCATACATTTTCTTTTTTTTTAAGCCTAACTTTAATTTTTTTTTATTAGTTGCTCAATACAATGATCTTGACATATCATACATTTGATTCAAATGGGGTATGACTTCTTATTTTTCCACATGTACAGATTGCAGGATCACATTGGTTATACAGCTATGTGTATACATACAGCAATACTGGTGTCTGTTGTATTCTGCTGCCCTTCCTATCCCCCCTGTCCTCCCCTCCCCTCCCATCACCTCTCTCTACCCAATCTACTGTGACACATTTCTCTCTCTCTCTCTCTCTCTCTCTCTCTCTCTTTTTACCTTTGGATGAGTTATCTTCACACATACCTCATAAAAACCCCAAACCCCCAACCTCTGCCTAGCCATTGCTTCATGCTTTATCAGCCTTTGTAAGTTGGCATATATGCCCCAAATTCTAACCCCCTCCTTCAGTCATGTTTCTCTGTGAACTTCTACATACATATACATAATTAAATATTTTCTTCCTGATGTCAATCTTAGATTGGCTTGTGGGCTCTGTCCTCTGAACTTAAGAGGATAGAGGAAGAGGTTTTTTCCCTCCCCTACAAATTTCTAGTGGGTCAAAGACTCAAATGTAAAAGTCAGATTAAAGAACACTAAAGAAATCAATGAGTAAATCTTTTAAAATGCAATCTGATATTGGGAAAGACCTTTTAAAGAATGGCATAATATTCTGGGGCATTAACAAATTTTAAAAAAGATACGAAGCTTACAACATAAAAATGAAATCATCTGTAAAACAGCCAAAAACAGGGAAAGCAATAAAAATATTGTTCAAAAGTTAATAATAAACTGAAAAAAAGCCAGGCACAGTAGTGCACTCCTGCAATCCCAGCAATTTGGGAGGCTGAGGCAGGAAGATCTCGAGTTCAAAGCCCATCTCAGCAAAAGCAAGGTGCTAAGCAACTCACTGAGATCCTGTCTCTAAATAAAATACAAAATAGGGCTAGAGATATGCCTCAGTAGTTGAGCGCCCCCTAGTTCAATCCTTGGTACAAAAATAAATAAATAAAAACCTGTAAAAAGTTGTAATATGACAAATGGCTATTTTAAGTAAAGTGTTATTTAAAAAGCAATATGACTTAAAGGACTTAAAATCAGCATACTACAGTGATGCAGCCACATCAATGTTAGTATCACAATTCACAATAGCTAAAACTATGGAACTAACCTAGGTGCCCTTCAACAGATGAACAGATAAAGAAATTGTGTGATATATACGCAGTGGAATATTACTCAGCTTTAAAGAAGAATGAAATTATGGCATTTGCTGGTAAATGGAAGGAACTAGAGAATATCATGCTAAACAAAATAAGCCAATCCCAAAGAACCAAAGCCGAATGTTTTCTAGGATATGTGGATGCTAATTCACAATAGGGGTGGGGGGACGGGCAAGGGAAAAATAGAGGTACTTTGGATTAGACAAAGGGAAGTGAAGGGAGGGAAGGGGGTAAAGAGGTAGGAATGATAGTAGAATGAATCAGACATTATTACCCTATATGCATATGTGATTACATGACCTGTATAAATCTATATTATATACAACCAGAAGAATGAGAAGTTATACTCCATTAACGTATGATGTCTAAAAATGCATTCTACTGTCATGTACAATTAATTAGAATAAAAAATTTAAAAAATGAAGGAAAAAAGTAATAGAAAAACAATTGCAACATGGGAGGCTGAGGCAAGAGGATTGCAAGTTCAAAGCCAACCTCAACAACTTAACTTGGTGCAATCCTAGAAAGACTCTCAAAAAAAAAAAAAAAAGTAACTTAGCAAGACCCTCAAAAAAAAAAAAAGGGGT
>NW_026000142.1:326568-338632 GCF_001458135.2 Marmota marmota marmota
AAAAAAAAAAAAGTGGTGGTGGGGGGATGTGATTCAGTATTGATAAGCATCCCTGGTACAAAAAAAAAAAAAAACACTGATAAGCCATTAATAAATTTAACCAATTACATGGACTTGTAGTTCATGGAGGAAAAATACGAATATCCCCAAAACATGAATATTCAAGTTCACTGGCTTTCATCACCAATCACAATAGGAAAAATCAGTATTACTTAATGTTGAAGAGGACTAGAGGAGAAAAGTAGTCTCATAATTTGAAGAACCATTCAGCAATAAATATGAATACCTAAAATATGTAGTTTCTGACACAGGAATTATACTTTCAGCATCTTAACCTATATATTCTCTTCCTAAGTTCAAAATTATAAGAATAAGGACAATCTTGGCAGCACAGTTTCAATAATGTAAAATGAGGGGGGGATAACCCAAAATGGGGACAAATCCATAAATTACAATAATATTAAAATGGGATATTCTAAATATATCACAAATAATAAAATAAATTAACACACCCTTACATGGAAAGAAAAGAGCTAATGTACAATGGTTCTGTATTGCCAGGAACTGTTCTAAGTACTTTTTGTGTATAACCTTGGTAAATATCAACTTATTTGATATTTCTATGAGATATATTGTTCATAATTAGTTAATTAATTAATTGCCAGTGCTGGGAATCAAAGCTAGGGCCTTGTACATGGTAGGACAAACACTACTACTAATCTACACTGGTCTACATTTTAAATATGAGGAAACTGGAATGCAAAGATGCTGAATATCTTCCCCAAAGGGTCACTGACAAATTGGGCTTCAACCCCAGCAGTATACTGAGATACTAAACTTCTAACTTCACAATTATTCATGCAGTGTATCTTTTAAGATGCAAATTTATGTTGACTAATAGTACTTATGAATATATGCATGTGTATTTATACTTTTTTAATTTAATGAAGTATTCATTTGCATAAATGTATTTATATGTGCATATAAAACTTCTGGAGAAATGAAAAGAAAATTTATTAGTAGTTCTACAGGGGAGCAAGATTTGACAATAAAGGAAAGAGCAGAACAGCACAGCAATTGAAATAGGCATCAGTTAATTTTAAAGAAAGGTTAACTACCAGTGTTTTATTCAGTTACAAAAGAGACACACAAAGTTAATAAGAAGCAATCCTTAGCAAGAATTATTTTCAGAAAAGCAAGTTCTGAAAGAACTACACCACATTCAAATCCAAACTAAATCTTCTGCTATGTTCTCTATATGCCTGTTCCTATATATGCCACTATAATTAAAACAATATTAATTCACAATATAAACGCTGAAACATCAAAAAAGATTATATGCTTTTATTAAGGAAAAAGTTACATGTATAATACAAATACATGTTAAATTTCAAAAGAACGTTTCCCCATCCGCCCCCCACCTCTCCAAAAAAAGACCCTAATTGATAACAGGGTTAGTTAATATATTATGGATTTAACATAAGAATACATATTTCTTTTATAGTAAATCTAGTTAATAAAATTAATCTTATTTTAGTAAAACTTGAAATTATGGTTCACCCATACAAAGTCACAAAATTATATTACAGAATATTTAACAAAACAGAATGCTATTTAAAATATTAGATGGAGAAAGACTATAAGGTAGATCTAATGATCCTTTTTAAAAAAGCCTAGAAATCTAATTTAAAATTATAACAATAATTAACACTGAGAAATGGATGTGCAAAAATGTTTTTTCTTGCTTATATTATTTCTGTATTTTCTACAATAAACATATTCTTGCTTTTATTATAAAATATATTCTTTAATATTAAAATTATTTATATTGCAGATATTTAAAAATATTAAATATTCAAAATAACAATGTTAGGTATATAATATTTTTGTGTACACTAATTTGTCAATTAAAATATAAGATGAATTGAACTAAGATTTTCATTCCTTTTGCCACATTTCTTTGATACTCCTAGAACTGCTTCATAAAAATACTCAACTAGATACTGTACCTGCAAAAATTAAATTTAAAAACTCCCAGACAAGGATTAATATCAGTATTATTTACCTTTTCAAGGAACTCTGGAAAGACATTAATCTACATGATATTACCCAATCTCATCCTCTTCCTAGTTGGTCCTGATATATTACAAATTCTTCTAAGCTATTGCTAATTCACAACCAAAAGGATAGGCTTGTAATTCTCCACATCCTAAAATCTCATAACTTTATAATTCTTTGTTTAAAAAAAAATCACCAATATACTTGGAACCTGCTGTATGAGGTACTTCCTAATTCTATCAGATGCTATAATAGCATCAAATCATTTCTAAATATGATGGTTTAATTTTGCCTTTTTAAAAAAAAAAATTGTAGTTTCAGATGGACAGAATGCCTTTATTTTTATTTGGTGCTGAGGATCAAACCCAGTGCCTCACACATGCTAGGCAAGTGCTCTGCCACTGGGCTACAGCACTAGCCCAAGTTTTGCCTTAAAAAAAAAAAGAAAAGAAAAAAGAAAAAAAAATTATGGCTGTCCAGAGAATAGAACCTAAATCCTCACACATCCTAGGTAAGAGCCCTACCACTGAGTTACATCCCCAACCCACCATGACGTATTTTTATATACACTTAATATATTAAGAAAATCAGGTAAAATTCTTTACAGTCACAGTTGAAAACCAGCTTAGAGTTTGAGATAAACCATAAACAAATGTCTCTACCTCTTATTTTTCCAACTTGACATTCAAAAATACAGTTTTCTCTTGTCTTTCTTAGCCAGTTATCATTATCCTGGTCATCTAAGGACATTCTCCCTAACTATTCAAATTTTCAAAGAAGCAGCCATTATTTATTAATAATCTTTTTTTCATATAGATGGAATTTGCATAAAGATTTTATAATTCTTTGGAAAGAGCATAGATACCAATTCTACAAGAAGAAATGGGAATAACTACAAGAAGAAGGGAAGAGTAGATAAAATGCACAACCTGATCAAATACTCCAAAGAATCAGAGTATTAGTAATCATGAACTTGAACTTACTATTTCATAGATACATGAACTCTGACAAAACAGTTTTACTTCATAAACAAAAATAACATCTTATACATGTCTATCAGAAATTAAAATGATTGAAACTTAAATTTAAGCATTAGTCAATCAAGCAGTGTGCTTTGTCTGGACCTATGAAATAGAAAACCCTGACAGTTCATTTCCTCTCTTTGACCACCAGTGTTCAGTAACTGCCTAAATTTGCTTTAATTGAATGGTTTCACAGGAAACTGTTATAAGGTCATGGTGGTCTATGTTTACTCAAGCAATTATTTCAACATTTCTTTCTTAAGCTGTACCTCCACTCAACAATATTCTTTTCAAACATAATTAAACCAAAAAATCAACTCTAATTGACATAAAAGGTCCTTCCGTGACATATAATGAAAGAAAACAGGCTTGCAAGGATGTGAGGTTGACATGTATGGTTTTTTTTTTACACACTTTGGAATAATTTCTAGACAAACTCAGGCACCAGTGAATGTTAGATCAAGGTTAACAAAGAGAACCAAGCAAGCTGATAGCTTGGAAAACCATGGTATGCAGACTGCCTGTAAGCTGGGCTAGAAAAAGTTCCACTGCAATAACAAAGTATTTGTGCCCAAAGAGAAATTATTATGTATAAAAATGGAGCTTGAGCACAATCACAAATGGAAGGGAACTTTATGGTTGTAGCCTCAGAAGAGTAAGACAACATTTTGTTTTGTACTGGCCATGGGCATAGCATATAATATTTCCTGCACTGTCAGTATGAAAAGTGAAAGACTCTAACACCTAAGAAGTACTATTTAATCTTGCTTCCTTACATCCTGGTTGTCTCTCAGCTATTCAATCAGCCACTAACAAGAGGATTCCCAGATTTAAAAAAAAAAAAAAAAAGCTTTTGCAAATAAATTCAAGGTACTGTCGGCACCCAAAAAGAAAGAAACAGCATATAGGTAAAGAACCTTGACTGTTACTAATCTAACACATTAGTCAGCTTTATGTTGTTATGACAAAATACTTGACAAAAGGAACTTAAAGGAAGAAAAGTTCATGGTAGGCCAACTCTACCAGCCTGCGGTGAGGCACAAGGACATGGTAGAGGAAGCGACTCTATCTCCTGTCTCTTCAATTCTCTCTCTCTCTCTCTCTCTCTCTCTCTCTCTCTCTCTCTCTCTCACACACACACACACACACACACACACACACACACACAGCTCTACACACTTATTTAAGAGAACAAGGTTTTGATTGTTGTTTTGGTTTGGTTTGGTTTTTGGTTGTTGTTTTGGTTCGGTTTGGTGGTGGTTGTTGTTTTGGTTTGGTTTGGTGGTGGTTGTTGTTTTGTTTTTTTGGTTGGGGCTTCCATATTAAAATACAGTACACCTAATTTAAATTGCTTAAGCCACATTTGTTTTAGATTTTAGCTTTTCAGCTTTTGGAGTATTTGCATGGACTTTACTGGTTCAGCATCCCTAATCTAAAGATCTTCTACATATCAGATATTGGGTCATTTCAGATTTTGGATTTCTAGATTAGGGATGTGGAATCTGTATCACAGATTGGGTGGCTTAAACAACAGAAATTGATTTTCTCACTGTTCTAAGGCTAGGAATCTTAGCCAAAGATCAAGGTGTCGGTTTCTCTGTCTCACATTTTGTCCCCTTGCTGTGTCCTCACATAGTCTTTCCTCTGTACATATATGTTCCTACTTGTCTCTACGCCTGTCTAGATTTCCTCTTCTTATAAGGACACCAGTCAAACTAGATAAGTCCACCCTAATGGCCTTACTTTAACTTAACCACCTCTTCAAAGGCCATATCTCCAAATTCATCTCATTCCGAGGTGCTAGGGCATGGGGATCCAACACAGATTAGGATAAGGGATAAACCATCCAGCTCATATTTCTGCAAAGCTGACTGAATAAGCCTTCTGGAAGGGCACAGCTCTTAACTGATGTATCTCACTGTATGCAGATAAAGCAATCACCAGATGAATCAGGATTTAGCTCTCATCTCTACTTGAAAGAGACTGGTTTTTCTTGGATTTCAGTATACTTGGATGCCACCAGTGGATTTTTTAAAATGATTTTATAGCTATCTATGCTTATTCTTGTTCAAGTGTAAATGATATAGTTTTCTATATCCCAGTCTAAAACAGAACCAAGTTGTGCATCTAAATTAAATAACTAGTTTAAAACTTCTATTCTGTGCAGAAGATGGGTATTTCTTGAAGGATAATGATAGTTTATCATCAACTTCATCCAGTAGTAGGTTTTATTTACAACATATAAAACCTTTTTCTTGGCATAAGCCACTGAAAACTGGCATGTACCTAACAATCTTGAAAATTATTTAAGTTAAAGTCTTCAAAATACTTTTATACGACTATACTTACTAAGCTGTATATCTTTAAAATAATTGTGAACTAGTTAATCTAGAGAGAGGGAAAATAAGAATGAATTAAGAGTCGAAACACTGGGCTCTAGTTTAATTTCCAAAACATATTAGTAAAAAGATAACTGTGAAAGTCAAAGTGTCAGAATCTTAGTTTAAATAAAAATACAATTGATGATGTATTTGAAGTACTACAAAAATTTTATAAGGCATTCTACAAATGTGTTTTATTTGATTATTTTAAAATGAGATTTTTTTATAGGCAAGACTCATTAAAATAGGTGATAATGCCATCAGAGTTCTAATTAGTTCTGAAGATTCTATGACTGTTTCAGTGATGACACAAGTAATACCATAATTATCAAAACTATTTACAGTCAATTCTCATTTGCGGGTTCCATGTCTGCAAATTCCCTTACTTGTTAAAATTTATTGGTACTCCAAAATCAGTACAGGGAGCATGTTTGTGGTCATCTGAGAATAGCACCAAGTAGAAAAAAATTTCAGTTGCCCAATACACACATTCCCAGAGGAAGTTAGATAAGGTGCACTCCACCTTCTTGTAGGTCTCATTACTCTAAGCAAGTGTACTTTTTGCATTACAATTAATGCCATATTTTCCGCATCTTTGTGGGTTTTTTGTTTTTTTGGTGTTTTTTGTTTTATTTTGTTTTGTTTTGTTTTGTTTTTTCGCAGGGCGGGGGGGATGATTTTGCTGTTTAAATGCATAGTGTTGAAGAACTGCTAGTGTGCTTGAGTGTTCCATTTGTGTTCTAGAGAAAATACACTTCCCCAAGCATGCTTGGGCATTAGTTGCGGTATTCTTGGCCATGAGTTCAATGTTAATCAATCAATAATATATATCAAAGTGTTTTTCAAAAAGAAACACACATAGTTATATAATGTTTCAGTGATGAAAATGTGGTGACCAGAGACTCAAAAAAAAAAAAAACAAACAAACAAAAAAAAAAAAACTGATGCTGTATTTCACCTACAAGAAATGGATCCATGTTCACTAATTCAGTGCTCACTATGACTTTCCAGAACATAACTACAACATGACTACTACAAATAACAGTACTATACGTTAAAAGATAATATGAAAGAAAGTCTCCTGAATGTTCAGAGTTAAAGAGTTTAAGAAATCTTAGTGAACCATTACCAAATTAAGTGGATCTCAAAAGCCTCCCATGTTGTGAATTTTGTAAGGCCCTCTTTACTATCTTGAAATGAACTCCCAGATGAAAGCTACCCACACACACAATTTAAAAACAATAAATTATTAGGCCTTTCCTGTAATATAAAGGAAAAAGAAGATGATTATAATTTATGATAAAATTATATGTATTTCATCAGGCACATACCTCAGACTCAACTACGAATCCCTCATAAATTTCCACAGCTCTCCTGATAAAAACCATCCATTTATTCATTTGGTTCTTTTGCAGTTTTAAGAAAACTATGATTGTAATGTACAGTGCACATCCAAGTAACATCCAATATGCACACAGCACATTCACACATAATAATCTGTGGCAAATGAAGAGATACAGGTAAAATGTACTTTTAATTAAGTAAGGCACATATACAGAGCCATATGAGATTACTTGGGGAAATGAAATGTTCTTACAATAAATAATGGAACTGCTTACTCTTTCATCATAAATGCTCTATTAGTGACACTTTTTTCCAATCATTCCCTAGAGTCCTCTCAGGGTTACAGCCCACAGATTCCCTGCCAAGAAACCTCATCAACACTACACTGCTCTGCATAAAAGTTTCCATGGCTCAGATAAATGCTTTTGCTCTTTTTCACATTAGACTTTCAGCTCTGCTTCATCACAACGACACTCTATTTGACCAGTCAATTTGCAATGGAAGTTTATTTTAACAATATTTGCAAGATTGCAGCTGCAACCCTGCAGTCCCCCATCTGCCATCAAACACCCACCGCTGCTACTGCTACTAAGCAACGCTCCTCCTTTCATAAAAGAAGAAACAGAGAGGAGTACTCTGGGATGCAAAGCCTCTAGTGCATATTTTTTTTAAAAATCATTAAATGGCTCTAGTAGAAGCCCCCAAAGGGGAAGGGAGTAAAATAAATAAATAAATAAGTGTGTGTGTGTGTGTGTGTGTGTGTGTGTAAAATAATAATACAAACTGAAAGGAAAAAGTCACTCATCTATGAGGTGAGCTGCTTCTATTTGAAGCAAGAAAGAACATGTTTTTATTCTATTTCACACCATTGCACAGGGAATTGAGGAAGCTGGGGTTTGTAAGCCCCTTCTTATGCCCTCTCAAATGTTAATTATCATTTGTTTTTCATAAAAATACGGTGAGACATAGAGTCTGAAGACCCTGGTTTCTGAATCCGTATAATAACGGACGGCATGGTAGCCAGATTGCTCCAATCACCCTGAAAGGTCACCTAATTCATTCCCTGACTCCAAGCACCCTGTCAGCTGTTCAGAGGAGTCTCTCTTCCATCTTCAAGATCCACACAATTGCCCTTGTCAAAGGAAAACGAAAACTGAAACAATTACCAGGCAATGCAAGCTAAAGAAATTCTCTTTGATTAAATTGCCTGAACGGTTTAATTAAAAGAGAGTTTGAGGCCTTGGTATAACATCTTTTCAATGTAACCCAGATTTGTTCAAATTGCTAAGGTATTTTAAGCAAATCTACATTTACTGCCTAATATGTCACTATTTTTATTTTTAAAGCCATTAGTTCACAAGCCATTTTCAAGTACACTGAAGTATGTTAATAAAGTTTTATTGTATCTTGGGTAAGACTGATAATTACTCTGTATAAATGCTGCTAAAAGACAAGATCATTTAAATACTTCCAATAGATTTCCATAGGAAACTTCACAGTGATGGCATTGTGTTGAGTTCTAGCACAAACTCAGGAAGGCAAGAAGTCCCCAAAATTCCAGGTATTTTATTTTCTGATTGTTTGGACCTAGAACTCATCTTATCATACAAGTGAATTTTTTTATTTCATGTTAGCTGGGGATTTTATTGCAATAATTTAATGTCTTGATTTGTACATATCTCTGAAACTAGAGATAATGTTTCCACCTGTGCACCCCATCACCACTCCACATATCCCAGTCACACTTCTCTAATTCCCAACTTTTCTGAGTCATCTAACTCAATCCAGGAATAGCTCCCTTTGTTCATTCAAAAATCTGAGTTATGCTGAAATTAATGGAATACTTATGTTTACTCCAGAGGCCACATCTGGAGAGCGTCTATTCAAGCAATGTACATATACTTGTTGACCCACAGTGCAAGTTATTATGTTAAAGTGGTATCTAAATTGGAATATAAATCCCCTACAGCTAATCAGGTAATACTACCCATCCTTCTGAGTACCCGACTCAAGAAGGTTTACAAAACCAGTTGTAGATGATGCCAGCACCAAAATCCAGTTATAACTTGTGGTGAAAGTTTGGGGGCTTCTGTGCCTATTTCTTTAGCTGGGTAAGTAACAAACCAGACTAATTCCATTATCAAATTTATGCACACACCACATCTCAGTTTATACTCCTACTCATGAACAAAACCTCTCATCCAATACTGGTGAAAGGGGCTCTGGGCATGATCACTTCAACTTTCTCTATATCTGTTCTTTACGAGTTAGTATCCAAGTTCAATTCATAATCTGTACCTTGTTCCTCTACTCCATGTGCTGAATGTATATAAATCCCTGACTCTGCACCATCTCCTTGCCAAACTGCATGGCTGCCTCTAATTTCCACTGCTGGTGATATCCAGCATGGGATATTCACCCTACTCAGACATTTATTTGTAGGACTCCAGTAATTATGTGGCAAGAACCCTAGATTTCAGTTTCCTAAGTAAACCTTAGGAAAGGTTACTAAGTAACACAGGAAAGGCTGAGCTGTAGCTCAATTAGATCTGAAGATGCTACAGCACTTACAGAGCTGGTATTTTAGAATTAGATGCATACTCTCTCCTGTGGAGGACTGGGGATGGCAGGCTTTAGAGAAACACAGTCTATATGCAGGAGTTTATCCATTTCCAGGATCATTGCCAAGTTGTCTGTTGAATTTCTCTCAGCCTACAGTTCCTCCTGCACCATTAAACAACTCCCAACAGAGGCAAAACATCTGCGCCACACATTTTTCAGAATCCTTGATATTCCTGTCTCCCCTCCTAGTCTTACAAGACAAGAGCTAAGGGTCTGAAAGAGGTCTAGATCAAGATCCAAGGTCTCTACAATCCCAAATGACATAGCACACATTAGGAATGAAGGAACCTAAATAAAATTCAAATTCGAATCTAAGAGCTAGTGTACTGAGCTACAAGGTCCTTTTGTCCTTAAAAGCCATCTTAATGTGCATTTATAAAATCTGTTATGTTCAACCTCATACAAAAGGCCAAGGCTAATGTTCCAGGAATAACACATATGGAAAAACTAAAATAATAAAATATGAATTTTAGGACCACCTTTGGTACTCAGGCTACTTTATTTTGGGACATTTGCTTGGCATTTAACTAAGTCAGATAGCACAAGGCTTTCTGAATCTGGGCTGAGACCCTGGAGCCCACTACTGCTTTGCTATTCTCTCGTATATAGCTTCTGAAAAGTGTGAATA
The DNA here is from genome assembly GCF_001458135.2 of Marmota marmota marmota. Taxonomy (NCBI): domain Eukaryota; kingdom Metazoa; phylum Chordata; class Mammalia; order Rodentia; family Sciuridae; genus Marmota; species Marmota marmota. The sequence goes on from NW_026000142.1 coordinate 336,624, forward strand.
AAGAGTGACCTATTCACAGGATCAAAAGCTATTGTGAAGATTTCCCTGGGACTCTGAAAGAAACAAGAAAGAATACAGAAGTTACTAATAAGAATGGCTGTTTACAATCAGCAGTGAGGTGAAAGGGATAGAAGCAGCCAGGGATGATCACTGAATGAATTTCAGCAAAAACACCTACACATAAAATTTTTATTATTTTTAAACTATATTATTTTAACTATGTTAATATCACCTTTAAAAAAAGTAAAGAAAAAGAGTGAAAATAGCATGGAATCAAACAAACAAAACCCCAGAGATCATACCTGAAAAAAGCTTGAAAACTACTTGGTATCAGAGCCCTCTGCCTTACTCAACCTGTCTACCTGTTTTTCCTTTTTGTAAAGCCAATTTTCTAGTGCTCCTTTTACTTGACCTCTTATGGCAGCTTCACCATTTGACTATTCCCCCCTTGAAATGTTTTGTGGCTCTGAACATCACGATATATCTTTTGATGGATCTTTCTCATCTTCTTTTCACCTGTCTAGTGATTGCTTCACATTTCCCTTTCTGACCTTTCCCCTTTAACAGAAAGCTATGGCTATATTTCCTGAGTGCCTTAGGGTAAGCCATCATCTCTCCTCCCACATCTCTCCACCCCAGTCTCTAGTCAACAGTTGGTTCAAATTGGTACAAAGAAGCTTCCGCTTTAAACCTATATCTCCTGCCCAGATATATATATTCTGATGTGTGTTTTTTATTGTTTTTTTCTTTTCACAGGTAAAATACATTCTAATTCTTTGAATTCTCTACTTTACCCAGTATAACATCTAATACCTAGGATCTGTAAATAAATCAGTTATAATAATTTAGTCCATGTCATCTTCTTTATGTATAGGCCACCAAAACAGTCCAAATAAAGATAGGACTTTGGAAAAAATTTAAAAATAATAAAAATAATGAATGACCAGAAAAAAAATAGAACTTTGGAGGAGTAAATCTAAAAAGGAATAAATGACTTTCTTTTGCTTTAATCCAATCCTTAGAGTATTATTTGAGATGACTTAAAAACAACACTGTTACCCATTATTTATAGCACAGATTCACATGGCCACTTTGGGCATACAATATCAATGTTTGGGTACAACACTGGTGTTTCCAAGTGTTCTCCATTAATCTCTAGTACCCCAAAGACAGGTTTATAACCATTGCTCGAGGTACCGGGCAAATATGATTATTACAATTATGCAAAACAAAGTAATTCCAATTCCTAATCTACTATCCATTCCTAAAGTTCAAAATGAGAAGAAAAATGAATAATTAGGGAGGAGGTAAGTGAAACAAATTCAAGAATATAATTAATTTCTCTTCAGTAATATACTAAAAGGGTATAGGAAAAAGAAATCAAATGAATGTTGTCATAGAAAAAAATATATCAAGTAGAAAACTTGCAATAAAGTGGAAAGGATAAAAATGTGTAAGAAGAGGGAAATTTACAAACAAGATCAGAGAGGATAAAATAAATAAAACAGAAGGGTGACTTCCGAGTTTTAGAAGTGGTGTGAGCTTTTGGTGTTTGTTTCTTTAATTTACCTAAATTCATCTGCTAGTTCCTTGTTAGGAAAAAGGCCTTGAGTTCACAAAGTAGACCCAAATTAAACCTTTTTACCACGACCATAAATTTCTTACAAACCATTGTAGAGATGTAAAATATTCCACATCTGTGCTAAATGAGAAACAAACCATCAGCACTTGATGTCCCATTAAAAGCAAGGTAGTTACTACTGAACTACAGCATTTTGGCTGCATGAATTACTTGATTACTGTGGAGACAGTTTAAATTTTCCCTTTTCTTTTCTGTATTCTTTGCTTTTTCTCCAGACTCAGGGGAAAAAATCAATTTTATACACTACATTTTATGCCATATCTAAAACAGCTGTGACTCAATGATGTATATTTGAAATCCCTCAAATTTTGTGAGTGCAAAAATTAAATTTCTTGGGAACAAACAATAGCCAAGGTGGGGGGGGGGG
>NW_026000142.1:338656-347234 GCF_001458135.2 Marmota marmota marmota
GGGGGGGGGGGGGATGAAAGTAAAACATATTCCCTAATGAGGCTTTTGATGAAGTCACAGATTCCCCTTTTTCTTTTATAAGTGAAATCTCCAAACAACACTTGTGTCACAAAGAAAGAAAGAGACAGAGGGAGAGCGATCAAAATTGACCAATATTTTAAATGCAGTAAATCATACTACTAATACAATCAATTATTTATGTAATTTGACATTGTCTCACAAATTTTAGTAATGGTGTCGAATTACATAGTAAATGTCCACATATAAATTATTTCATTTAGATTTTGGTATTTTCAAGATTATTTTTCTTAAGAGTTGCTGGTAACACAGATACCTGCTAAAATATTTGGTTTAAACAGGTCAGTGATAAGTTTCATGAAGTGAACTGATATTACACACAGCTGTAAATACCATATGTATTACTTCAGGCAAACTTGGCTATCACCAAGCAACTTGTGGGAATGTGGTAAAATAATGCAGGCAGTATTCACAAACTGAAAACTGCAGCAAAATCATATGATGGAGGGGAATCAGATGGCAAGAAAAGCCTGTTATTCTGTACACCATAAGCTTACCATGGTTAATAAGAATGCAACACTTCATTAAACTCAGAGCACTGTGAGCTCCAGGGTTTGAAGTAATCAGTATCAAAAGAAAAAAAAATGTGTGCTGTGTTGCTCAAAAGTATTCCAATATTATACTGAAATTATCTTTGCATGACTTCAAACTAGTGTTGATTTGTTGGGTGGAAGGGTGAAAACCACATAAATTCCATGGTTATAAACTTGTTCCTGGACAATGAAAAATTGCAAGGCAATTAGCAAATTTACTGAACTTTTGTCATTCTGATTTAATTGTTTAGATAAGAACTTCCTGGTCCATTAAAGTTCTTTAGCACAAAAATTCATAGGTATTAAATATGACATAAGGAAAGATGGGTTTTGGGAAATGTAAAATTTACATATAATTTCAACAAGTAAGAAATTAATTTTGCTAATAGTATATCCAAGTGGGAAGAAGAAGCATAAGACATGGGCCAGGCCTTTGGAAAGCTTTTGAAGAGCACTTGTCTGGCATGTGTGAGTGCTTGGGTTCCATACCCAGCACTGAAAAAAAATTAATAAAAAAGATTTTGAATATTTACGATGAAAATATGTTTATATACAACAGTCAAATAACAAACTGTGTTAGGAAATAATTGCATTGACATCTATTTTGGGTTACCTTGTAATGATTTTCCAATGCTCAAAATATTTAGTATATTATTTAGCATATTATTTCTGGAATATAGTGGTACTTAATAGGTAAAAGGTGGAATATGTAGGTACACAAGGTATCAGAAAATAAGTGGAATAAAAATTTTTTAAATGTTGAAATCAAATACAGAGTGTGTCAGGAAAGGCTTTCTAGAGGATAAGATACCTGAGTAGAAGGACATTCTGAGGCAGAAAGAGAAACAAGATTTAAGAAAAACATATAAATGAGGATATTAATAAGAAACCAAAGAGACTGACATTATGCCCAAAGGCTAGGCTTAAAACTGCAGATACTACCAAACAGGCTTTGGGGGATCCCTAAAGGTTAATGGTAAACATGACTTTTAAGGAAGATTAACTTGCTTTTAGTAAGCTAAATGAGGAAAACAAACATGCTGAATGTTATCATAGCAATCTAGGAAAAACATGAGAGACTAGAGTTGGGTGTTAAGTAGTAGCAATGAAAACTGAAACTGGAGATGTTTCAACGGAAGAATTAACATGGCTTAGAGACTTAACTCCTTGTCAAGAATGAAAGCATGGGTGGAGTTAATTCTAAAGCTTTTAGGCTCAATACAAATGGGAAGCTGGAAAACAGCAGTATTTTATCTAGAGGGACAAGAAGAAAATGTACAGTAACACAACTAATTATAAAATGCCCTCTATCACTTAGTATGACCCTTTCCCAAATATTTATTTTATGCTAATAAGGATGAAATGCGAAATGCAGGTATTATCTTCACTTAACACATCTGGAAATTGAGGTTCAGGGAAGGAAGGGCAGTCAGTGAAAGCCTGAGGCAATACAAGAAATGAGATCCCTTAGCCTTTTGTACCAAAGTCTCTTCCTCCATAATAACTTTTGTTTTAAATACTGTGATACATAACTTATCAATAATTGGCCTTCTAAATTGTAGTAGTTAATCTGATTTTCCATTCAACAAATATTTTTGAACCTTACAAAGCAGGCACTTTGCTAAGCACTGAAAGCAGGGTCATGAACAAGATTAACATAATCTTTGCTTTTCATTTTAGAAAAAAAAAAGTAAACAAACATGAAAAAAATTCAAATAGTGTTGAGTGCTATGACAAAGACTGAAGTGCTGGCAAGAGTGAGAGCTCACTCGGGAGTGGACAGGGAAGAGCTCACTGATGAGATGATAATTATACCAAGAACTTAATGACAAGAAGTTAACCATGGGTGAAGACAGGAGCAAAGTATTTCAGGCAGAAAGAGAAAGTACAGAAAGGTCCTAAGATAAATACAAACCTAAGTCAGTAAAGAGAAAAAAGACCAGTATGGACCTTGGGGAAAGTAGTAGTTGATATGAGAGGCAAGCAGAGACCAGGAATTTAAGATTCATAGGATCCTATAGTTCAGGTAACCATACATAAGAATTTATGTAGGTCAGGAATGGCGACTCCTGTTCCTTAGGTATTAGTACTTCCTTTCACTCTGAAGAGGCTTCTAATTTGGACAATAAATCAGATGGTCACCCTAGTTCAGACAACATATGGTAAGACAGAACATGGTAATGCAAAACTAAGTCCAAAATACAGTGAGAAACCATCAGAGAAAGCCACAGTGAACTATTTGACCTGGTCAGCATGCATATTCTAAAATGTCACACTTCTCTACACACCCAATGTAAGCTCTCCATGTATGGTTATTGTATCCATTTTTTACCTGAGCTTCCACTATTTTAGACTACACATGATACTATGATCTCCCTACAGGACTTTCCTATCTTCAATGCCTACCTCAGTTGAACTGTCCTATGTTTCTGGTCCATGATATATTTCATTAGGGGCATTCCAAAGCATGTATTTTCATTTCTCTAAGCTATTGCCTGCTACCCATGTAGAGCAGCTGATGAGGCTTCCAAAGTTTGACAAGAGCAGCAGGAGCCTAAATGGGGGAAGATTCTATGGCCTACATCACATACTAACACACAGAACAGTTGACAAGTAGCTCACAGATTCTGGATTCAGCGGACATTTTAAGAGCTCTCTTTGTTCCTTTAAATGGTATTTTTATTTTTAATGTCCTGAGAAATTTAAAAACTTGAATTTTATTGCAATATTTCATATACATGAATCGGATTCTCCCAGAGCCAAATGTATCTTGAGAAAAATGTAAATATACTTCCTCCGTGTGAGGTTCAAGTGCCACATTCACTCTACTCTCAATTCCCTCTGCTATGTAAAATAATGACAAGCCCATTGCAATGTCTTACTGGTAGGTGAGAACCACAACACAATTCCATTCCCTTCCCTCAGATTTGATTTTGGCAAGATTTGTTTGCTCTCCTCTAAAAAACGAGTCCTTTCACATCCATTTTAACGCAGAGACTATAGCTACTAAGAACATTTCAGCCCCCTTCCTGTGAGGGCTGTGGAGAGCAGTCTCACCAACTCTACCACACGGCAGTGACACACAGCCTCTATGAAGACAGCAGGTTTCTGATGCATGAGATTGTTCTGGGGCTTAGCCAATGAGTTGGAAGAGGGGAGTCTAGAAGCAGCAGACAAGTCACAGTCTTCTGCACTCTTCCAGAGTAGAAAGAAAAGAAGGGAGCATCACAAAAAGAGAATGGCAAGAGAAAGGAGTGGGGGAAGAAGAGCGACTGCACATGTAGAACCAATGGCACTTAACAGCAGACTGGACACACAAGTTGAGGGAAGAAGAAAATAGAAAATAATTCCAAGATGACCTTCGTAAGTTCCTGGTTGTTGGTTGATGCCCATAACCAAAAAAGCAGAAGAATTGGACTTCAGAGAGAAGAGGAGACATTGGCAGAACACCCTTTTAGACATATCCAGCAGGAGGAGGAAATTTAATGACTTAATATTTTTAAATCCTTTCACATAAATGCTAAGTCCATATCCTTACAGCTTCTAACACCCACAGTCTGAGAATCAAAAGACAAAAGTCAAACTTAGCAAATTATATGCAACAAAATACTTTGAAAATGCAGGCCAAAAGAAGGGGGTAGGGGATGCCAAATCTTGTGAACTATTTTAATGATCTAGGTATTTTGGCTAGTTCAAGTATATTCAATAGGAAAAGAACAAAGAGAGAAAATGAAATAGTTGAAACACTAAATCCATGCTAAGCTCTGTAGCAACTTGCTATGCTCAGCAAGCTAGCAGAGTTTCCAGATTTTAAGGAAATTATACTGACTTTAATATCTTTGATTTAGCTATTTATCAAATGTTGAAAACTATTAACCAATATTGTTATTCTAAGAAAAAAAAACATAAGCTTGCGGTCTTTTATAAAAGAAGCACCACAGCAAATAGTTTGTTAATAAAAAAATAAGACACTTTATCCATCATTACCAAATAACATATTCTGACAAACACATTCCCAAAAAAATTCTTATGTGTACTTCTAACTCTCCAAATGCCAACACAGTGATATAAAATAATTAAGTAAATTGAAACTATTGCTAGTCTCCATGAACTGTTTCCTAAAAAGGCATTAGTGCAAAATTTTCAATCATTAAATAAACATTTTCCAGAAAAATGTTTTTAGTTATACTTCTATGAACTGCTTTTGCTTTGAATCAGTCACAAATGTTTAATTTTTAATCATTCAAAGGATCTTATTTCTTTAGAGCAAACATAATTTGGGTTAATAAGATGACACAGGCTGATATCATAATAAAACTATTCAGAGACAATGAAATGAAAATCCTTTGATGAAAACACAAAGGTAGAAAGAGCCCAGGCTGAAAGCAGTTGGCCACCATAATAATGACAGAAAAACTTTAATTTTGAAAGAGAAGTCAATATTTAGGACTCATAGGAAAGATAATATTCTGACATGAGGTGAGAACATGCAGGATAAACTCTTTGAGAAGTAAACTAGCAGGAGCTTAACAGAAATACAGAAAAGTGCACTTGATGGTGAACACACCAGGCGACTGAGACGGGGTATAATGATCAAAAAGTTACTATGAATGTGTTAACTGTATAAATGCAATTCATTGAATTGGACAGCTTCTACAAAGTTCCGGAAAAGAGCAATACATATGTGAGTCATGTATGATTAATTTAACCTATAGTCAACACCAGGGTTTATACAACCCTTAAAATTATCCGCCACCCACATTCATGGTAGAAATCACTGATGTGCCTTCCTCCAAGAGGTTTTCTGAAAAGACTGAGATGTAAAGTGAGCTGTTGGCTTTCATTCATTTCTTATTTTCCTTTATAATACTGCTTCAAATAAGATCTTCTTTCATGATCATTTGTATATGTAAGTTATAAATTAAGACTTTTTAAAGAAGTATGTGAGTTGCCAATATCTGTTTTAAAACTTCTTCAGCATGGAAAGAATGCATTTAAAAATGCTAATGGAAGAAAGCCAAAGAGATTCTTATATTCATATGCCAGCCAACCAGAAAACAGGATGGTATTCAGATGGGACAGGGATTACAAGGAAAAGAAGCCGGTGCAAAAAAAGGTTTTAGTTTAATAATGTACTCCAGTTCAGAAGCCAGAAAGTGGGTTATAAATGGAATTAGTGAAAGTTGATGGAACAAACCTAGATCATAAATATTTATTATTCTTTTTCTTGGAGAAGAGATTGAGTGCACTGCCTAGAGAGATTGACTTTGGAAGTCAAAAGACCTGAATTTTAATCTCTACTCCACATATCATCTTTGAGCTCCAGAGGAAATAATTTAATCTCTGTAGATCTCCATTTCTCATCTGTAAAGTAGAACTGCCACTGCCACCTTCTCAACAAGACTGTTGGAGGATCAAACAATGCAATATATATGACTCACACTTTGTATAACACCTGACACAGAAACTATTACATATTGACCAGTATTAATCTGCTTCAGCTTTCCAAATTAGCAGTAGATCCAAGATGAAATCTTATGGCTATTAAACAAGTGCCTAAAATTCAAAATATCTGTAATAAAACTCATTAACTTCTCCTATATCCTGATTTATTTTGCTTATGATCATTTTCTTACAAGATGCCAATGCTATCCACAGGATTTTCCTATCTATAAATCAAACTCAATTGTTGTCCTCTAATTCCTAACCACTGGACCCGTTTCACCTTGTAATTAACTCTTCAATATTTGCACTTTCCTCCATTCCCTCTGTTGCTGTCTTACTTTAGGTCATCCTCACTTCTTATTTGAACTACAAAAATAGGTTCCTAACTTGACCACTTTCTCATTCTTGTTTTATTTCAAACAACCCTCTACACATTTGACAAAATAATTTTCAAGCCAGTTCACAAGTCTCCCCTAATATAAAACTCTTGACTTCCTGACTTTTCCTTAATAAAGGAAAGAGGCAATGGATATAAAATGCATCTGGTTGTGTAGATGTTCAATGAATAGCTGTGGCCACAGCTGAAATTTTTTGGTTTTGACATCTTTAATTGGGTTTCCAATTCCAATTACATCTTCAGTTTCATCTTCAGCCCATGAACAATGCATGTTCCAATAGTACCACATCAGGTAACACCAGAAAACAGTATTTTTATCATATATCAGTAAATTTATACATGCTACTTCCTTTGACTAAAATTCCTTTCCTACCTCTATCCTACTTGAGAATTCAATCCATCTTTTCAAATCTAATATATAAAGGTATTAGTTCTTGATAACTTGATACTTGATCTATAGATTGAAGGTAATCATTATCCATCCCTGTAAGATTTTTTTTAAGGAATAAACAAAATGAGTCTAAATTTATATAGAGAAGCAAAAGACCCAGAATAGCCAAAACAATATTAAAGAAGAACAAAGCTGGAGGTCTAACACTATCCAACTTCAAAGCTTTCTATAAAACACTAGTAATAAAGACACCATGGTCTTAGTTGAAGACAGACAATGGATCAGTGGAGACAGCACAGAATCAGACCCACATGAATATATTCATCTGATCTTTCACAAAGGAGCAAAATCAACCCAATGGAGAAAAGTTAGTCCTTTCAACAAATGGTGTTGAAACACCTGGATTCCCCCTTTAAAAAAAAAAAAGAATTGTGACACAAACCTTACACCCTTCAAAAAAAATTAAGACAGAACATAGATCTAATGTAAAACATGAAATTATAAACACCTAGAGGATTACATAAGAGAGAATCTAGAGAACTTCAAGTGTGATGATAAGTTTTTAGATACACCACAAAAGTACAAGTCATGAAAGAAATAATTAAAAAGTTTAAAATTAAAATGTAAAACTTTTGCTCTGTGAAAAAATATCAAGAAAACAAAAAGCCATAGTCTAGTAGAATACTTGCAGAAGCTATATCTAATGACTGTATTCTAAAAGAAACACCTCGAAATTCAATAAGAAAATGAACAACATATAAAGAAAAACTGAATAAATTCTTTACCAAAGAAAATATACAAATGAAAAATAAACAGATAAAAGACGCTCCACATCATCTGTCATTAGGGAACTGCAAGTTAAAACAATGTGCTGCTACTACATGTAAGAGAATGGCTGAAACCCAATCAATGATGACACCAAATGTTTTCAAGGATGTGCAGCAACAGGAACACTCACTCATTGCTGTTACAGCCACTTTGGAAGACAACTAGGCAGTTTCTTCAAAAGCTAAATATACTGTTACTTTGATATCCTGCAATTATGCTCCTTAGTATTTGTACAGTGAACCAAAAAATTATGTGCACACAAAATCCCACACATGGAGGTTTATAGCAGTTTTATTCCTAAGTGCCAAAACTTGGAAGCAACCAAGATGTCCTTCGGTAGGCAAATGATAAACTGTGGTACATCCATACAATAGAATATTATTCAGAACTAGGGGGAAAAAAACGGAACTATCAAGTCATGAAAAGTACATTTCAAAGTGAAAGGCCATATACTATATTATTCCAGCTATAAGACATTTTGGAAAAGGCAAAACTAAGGAGACAGTAAAAAGATCAATGATTATCAGAGATTAAGGGAGGAAGAAATGAATACACAGGGCACAGAAGATTTTTAGGGCAATAAAACTATTCTTATACTATAATGGTAGACACATGTCACTGCACATTTGTCAAAACCTCCAGAATGTACAATGTCATGAGAAACCCTAATGTGAACTACTGACTATGAATCTTAATGATGCATCAGTGTAGTTTCACTGACTGTAAAAAATGTACCACTCTGACATGAGATGTTGACAGTGGGGGAGGCTGAGAGTAAGCAGGAGCAGAGGATATATGGGAACTCTCTTAATTCTCCACTCAATTTTACTATGAATCTAAAACTGCTCTAAAAAATGAAGGAAGAGGAGGAAGAAGACAAGGAGGAAGACAAAGAGGAGGAGGAGG